>NW_026922596.1:2500-19848 GCF_032062105.1 Saccostrea cuccullata
GGATGATGCCACGGTGCTGTATTCTATTGTTTTGTAAACACTTTTCATTTTCCCTAAATATATTTCAATCACAATTTTTCGCAGAACATCCCAGCAGACAACAACGTCACTACATTTGTTCAACACCATTGCAGTAGTGGATAGGGTTGTGCCAGTGCCTTATGATGTGCCAAATATGGATGCAAACAGTGATATTGATGCCGATCGCTTTGTACCATCTGTTGAGGAGCAAAAGTTGCTCATGGATGAATTAGTGTTCATTGTTGCATCATCTGTAATCAGCAATGTACCACAGATGAGAGATATATTTGGAAAAATTTACCCAAAGCATCTTCATCATGAATTTAGTGACCAAGCTGGAGAAAAAACAAAACAGGTTAGCAAAGATTTTATTGTACTCAAGTCATTTATGATCAAATTTTAATTATTTCATTCATCAAATGTTTAATGTTTGAAAATTTTATCAAGGAAAAAAAAATACAGTTCATGAATGTGTTACACACCTACCCGCTAGATCTTAAAGAAAGTATTTAATGCACTGACTTTTCTTACTAAAGATTTATTTGTTACACAGTATCCTCTGGGCCTTACAGACTGCAATGAGAATAAAACTGCAGAAGTGATTAAGATGTTAGGAGAATTTCAACACAAGTATGTTCCATTCAAGTATGATGAAATTCACGAACCAGTTTTTTTTGGTGGTAAGCATAAATATATCCATTATCCAAAAATATATCTCAGCTCAGTGGTCAGAAAATATATAGAACTTAAACAAATACACAAATCCGAGTAAAACTTTATTTTCAAATTTTACAACAGGGGAAACCCAACCTGTTAAGTTTGTGACATCATGGACATAGTTATGATTTTTTAATACTCTGTACTGCTATACTTGCAATTTACAGGTGATAGACTGACGGATGAAAGAATTCAATCAGCCCAACAAGCGATGCTGAATGCAGAATCCCCAGCAGGGAGGCTTGAAGGCTTTATTTCTAAGATTGAGGACTTTCATAGGCTGATGAATTTTTTAGAGGTATTTTTTTGGGGGGGAAAAATATCCCAAAGTAAAAATTAAAAACAAAACATCCAAAAAAAGTATGCTTTATATAAACGCATAAAGATTACCGGTAATAAGTAACTGTTAATTAATGATAATTTTTTTATTTTAGGCCATCGCAAAGTTGACCTACAGCACAGATTCTGCCAGTGACCCAGGCACAATGTTCTACTTTAGAAACAAGTTGAATGCTAGAAATGTTAAAGGCAAAGTGCGTGATTCATACAGGGCGCATAAATACTTATATTATACTGTTCTGGATGCTCTTTGTTGCGTGATGTTTCTGGATGAATTTGACGTTGTCAACTTTGATGACGTAATACCCCTCCATGAAAATTTCTGTGACAAATCGGATGATGAAAAAATCGCTTGGATAAATGAAATTTGTGAGAATATACTGAGAAAACACTTCTTCAATGAATGTGATGATTTGATGGAAACATTAAGAGAAATTCTCAATGATCCTAATCATCCAGAAAACTATTGGATTTCCAATGTAAATGATGGTCGTGTACAATGCCACTTTTGTGAACGATCATATGCCTATGTAGGTTCACTAAAAGTACATGAAGAAACCAAACATAATGCGAATGTCCCACCAGTGGTCAAACCAAAAACATCGAGAGGAAGTGAAAGTGATGATGTTGAAAGCTATTGCAATGTGTTGTTCAAATTAACTTTGTTGCACAAAAACTTGGATAGTGCTGTGGATATGGCTGATGGAAACAGGAGTGTTAGATCTGCTAAATATGAACTACCTGTGTACAATTTAACTAACAAAACCAAATATGCTATCGGTTCAATCCATTTGATTGCATTAACAGAGGGCATTCTATCAGCTGACCAACGAGTGCGACTGACAGCAAATAGGTTCATAAATTTACATGGAGGAGTCAACAATAATATGGCGTTAGATGAGTATGTAGAACTCTTAAACCGCGACAGTAAAATTGCCTGCTCAGGTTTCCAGACCAAAGACAGTATTTTGTACCACTCTAAGGAGTTCCCAATGGTTGTGAACTTTGTGAAACATCATGACTCAATTTGTGACGTGACACAACGAAAAGGGTTTCATCATCTGCCCTCTTATTTGGAAGATGTGAAGAAAATTGCCGTTGAACTTGCAGAAATGAAAGCTATTAAACATGTAAATGGTAGAAAATTAAAATGTAAATCCTTGACCTCTACAGGGAAAGACTTGTTTGACAAATGCTTCCAGCATTTAGGAACACTGATTTTCAAACATAAACCTTTGTATGCATATCACAGACTTGGAAATAAAAAGATGTAAATGTTGGAATTTTTTTTTTTATTAAAGTTGTTACATATTTTGTCAATGTTTGATGCTCAGAACATCAATAATGAGTACCAATACACTTTTAAAACAACACAAAACAATAAAATTTTATGTCAATGGATTTGAATTTTTTGCAACAAACAGTCAATCATACGAGACAAATCCAAACTTTTTAATTAACAGGTAAAACAAACATTTTGCCATTATTTGAAGATGTGCTGACTCACTTCTTAATTGGCAAACAACAGTTTTTATTGCATTGAGACAAATCAATCCAGGTTAATGTCTAAAAGCAAATTATCAATGTCTTCATTGTCAGAACTCTCATATGATTCAGTGTATTCGTCAGTCTCCTCCTCTTCCTCCTCCGCAGACAAGTCATCTAAAGTAAAGTGAAACAATTTTTCAATGCGTGTTTGAGAACATGATACACATTGACATATGCTGTAACACAAATCACAACAGGAATGAACTGGTTCCACTTCTTTTAGCTGCGACAATTCTGTTGCTTTATGAAATGGTGCCAGCATTGCAACACGTCTACAGGAGTAGTTTATTGTATTGGTTGTGTTACTGGTACTTTTACCAGCTTTATAGACTTCTTTCACTTCTTTCTCAACACCAATCATGTGATAAGAATTATGTAAGAGTAATGCTGTTGAACACTGTCCATCACGCCCGACACGGCCTATTTCTTGAACAAGGTCTACAATAGATTTGGGGCATCCATACAAAATGACATTGTAAAATCCTACAAGGTCAACTCCCATGCCCAAGGCACTCGTAGCCACCACAATTTTTAATTCACTAGATGGATCTTTAAGCGCTTCCATTATCTTTGATTTTTTTTTTATCATCAGTTTCTGAGTGAAACATATCAATGCAGGTGCATTCAGGTAGTTCATTTTTAATGTACATGTAAATGTTAGAGGAATCTTTAATTGACATGCAGTAAATCAAAGTTCTTGGAAATGTTCCATCATGCAAACCTTCTATTATCCAGCCTAATGCCATTTCAATAGAATTTGGTATCTTTTGAACCACAATTTTTATGTTTTCTTTGTTTGGAGAAACACATATTTCGATTATGTTCGTAGAAAAATTCAGGATTTTCTTTACACGTGAACTGATTTTCTGAGTACATGTGGCGCTTAGAGCAAGGACACTTGCCTCAGGGTACAAGGAACGCATTTCCCCTATGTAGGAAAACCATTTCCTAAAAGCTTTTTTTCCTCCTTCATCTTCTCCCCTAAAATTGAAAACATACTGTTACATAGCATTCACCTTGTACATGTTCATGTATAAGGGTAGGATAAAGTTTGTTTCTTGCTTTTTATAAACCTTAACAAAACTGCATTTATTCCAGAAATCAAGAAATTAATTATCTGCTGTTCCAGTTCTTTTAAAAATTATTTTTACTCTGATTAAATACAATATGTATGTATTGAAGAAGAATATATCAATATATGAAAGATGGAAATTATGTATGCTTACCATGTAGCTATAGTGTGAAATTCATCGATAACTATAGTGGAAACTTGAAACTTTTGACAAACTGATCTCCAGTGCTGATCTCCAACTAGCATCTCTGGGGCAGCGAAAAGGTAGTCAAATTCGCCCCGTTCAACAGCCGGATCCCTACAACCACCTCCTGTAAAAAATGTACACATTGGCTTTAAGCAATGCCCAAACTTAATAAATACATGATGCAAATGCAAATGTTTTATGGACACAATTATAACAACTGGCATTATATCGAGACAACTTGCTAAAATAAAAAATATACCAGTTCCATTACCAGTACAGATAAAAATATGCATTAATTTACACATTTTTACCACAGGCGCTTGTTTCATGTATATTCATTTGTTATGGTATATTTAAGCTAGACACAATAACGGTTTGTTTGTTTAATATTATTATAATTCATATTATTGATCAAAAATTTTAATATTTGATTTCGAGTACACTCACTACACAAATGTGACAATTTACATGGAATAGAAATTTGGCAATAATATATTAACTCTCACCTAAATAAACCGCTCTTACGCCGGAAATTTGACTCAAACGTTCACATTGATCTTTCATCAAGGCTATCAGAGGCGAGCAAATGATTACTTTCTTTCCGTCGTTTTGTCCCAATTCTTTTTTGACTGGAATAAGTAACTGGTACGGAAGCGACTTTCCAAACCCCGTAGGAAGAACTGCCATGCAGTCCTTGTATGTGAGGATAGCATCTAATATTCTCTGTTGTTCTGGTTTAATCGTGACTACATTAAAATACTTCAAACAGTTTTTCACGGCAACTTTGAGGTCAGCCATTATTCTTTGTATCTATTCAAATCGTTACCAAATCAAATCGTTTGAAAAACATAGAATTTATGTATATGTTTTGTGTCTTTTATATGCTTTTTATTCCTTTTTATTCACGATTATCAAAGTAAATAACCATTCATAAAAATATTACGATAAATGATAACAAATACACTCAATAATACAATCACGGCGTGGTAAGTACTTTGTGGGCGAAAGCAAAGGGGTATCAAATTGACGCGGGACCGGCTGATTAGCCGACATGTTTTGTGCAGAATATTCTGATTGGCTAATATTTCTCATAAATATTCGTAATATAAAGGTCGTTCGGACGTGACCCTCTACGGAGTTACTTCAGATCCTTTTGTGTAGCGATCTACGGGAGCGGATCAAAGGATCTGATTTTAATCAGATTGTTGATTTATTCTTTATCTTTTACGCACTGTTCTTTTCTGTCTCTCAGTCATCTGTGACACATTTTTCAGTTTTCCGCTATTTTTTCTTTATTTATTATATTATTAGGCATTATTACTTGTTTTTACATTTTTAACATACTTTGATAAATTATTCAAACTTACGGAAATTTCTATCTAAACACGACTTTGGTAATTCTGAAATTTGTAAGAGTTATTTCCCTTTTTACGCATTCATGAATTTGGAACATTTATAATCTGTTAAATATATTTTTATTAAAACCCGTGTCGATGTATGAGGACTGCATTGAACTGAATATATTGTTTGATGTCGTTTACTTATTGTATTTTATTTCTTATAGGGCCGATATTTTCAATTGTTTATATGTGGAACGAGATCCCGGCAATAAAGAATCCATGTAACCCTTATACTGTGTTTGTTCATCAATATGACACGGTCACAAATGGCGCCCAACGGTCTTGGATCTACCACATATCGAGACGATTCAGCTACTCAGCCGAGTCCACGTGCAGTGCGGGATTACCCTCTGGAACGTATCCGTGACGTACTCGGACTGACGGGTCAGACGCACCCCCAGGAGTTCACAGACTCTTCACTTTTGAACAGTGCATTTTCTGACGCTGCATAATCTTGTTTTTTTTTTGTGTGATTATTATTCTTATTGGAAAAGAGTATTGTGTACAGTCCTCGACACGGTAAGGTACAGATTATTGTCCCCCGCTTTCGCGAAAGCGAGGGGACATTAAATCTCATTCGTCTGTCCGTCGGTCCGTCTGTCTGTCCGTCGGTCCGTCAGTCTGTCCGTCCGTCACAAAAACTTTAACCTTGCCCATAACTTTTGATTTAGTGGAGCTATAATTTTCATATTTCATATGTGTATTCCTTGTGATAAGACCTTTCTTTGGGTACCACCAAATTTGACCTTTTGACCTTGACCTTGGAGTTTCAACTACTTTTACTAAAAAATTCCAAACTTTTACTTTGGCCATAACTTCTGAATGGTAGGTACTAGGACTTTCATATTTCACATATTTATTCTCTGTGACCAGACCTTTCAATGAATACCAACAACTTTGACCTTTTGACCTTGACCTTGGAAATTTACGTACTTATGAAAAAAACTATATCTTTGACCATAATTTTTGAACGGTAAGGGCTACGGCTTTTATACTTCACATATTTTATTCTTGTAAGAAGACCTTTCATTGGATACCAAGAACTTTGACCTTGACCTTGGAGTTTTAACTTCTTTTTTAAAATTATAACCTTGGTCACAACTTTTGAACGGTAGACACAAGGACTTTTATATTTCACACATGTATTCTTTGAGGCAACACCTTTCATTGGATACCAACAACTTTGACCTTTGGACCTTGACCTTGGAGATTTACGTACTTTTGAAAAAACTTTAACCTTGACCATAACTTTTAAACGGTAAGGGTTAGGCTTTCGTACTTCACGTATGTAATCCTTGTGAGAAGACCTTTCATTGCATGCCAAGAACTTTTACCCTTTGATCTTGACCTTGGGGTTTTAACTACTTTTTAAAAACGTTAACCTTGGTCACAACTTTTGAACGGTAGAAACTAGGACTTTCATATTTTAAATATATGTATTCTTTATGGCAAGACCTTTCATGGGATATCAAAAACTTTGACCTATTGACCTTGACCCTAAAAATGATATCTTGCCCACGAAGACACAGAAAGCGGGGGACCACAATTCTTTGAATTTGCTTGTTGATTTTTCTGTTACTATTTTTGAACACTGGCGTTTCGCTAGAGTAGTCACAGAATCAGCTGATCGACGAATTGTTTACCCGGTCATTTTGATTTACAGTATGTGTTGAATTTCATTGCATTTTTGGTAAGAAAGAAGTGAGCAGGTGTGAGTACTTGAATTCTTATTACTAGTCTATCCAGCTACCCGTTTCACTCAGTACACATTACGCCAAATTTGCATGGATATGGTATAGTCTGTCGTTTATAAAACGGATTCGACCCGGCAGGTGTCTGTCGTCGGTAGTTGATTGACAAGTTAGACTGTTGACTTAGGTATTTATAGGTTGGTATATTTGTGACGCCAGTCAAGCCTTTCTTCTTTCTTGCATGTTTTAAATTTAGTCATATTCTTACTTAACTTTGCACAAATTTCATTAGCCATTTCATAGTCGTTCATCACTGTTCATATCATTGTCATTATTTCATTGTCATTACCCGTCAATTGTCGAAATCGCTGATCTATAAATAGTCACTTGAAATCGTTACGGTCAAGGTCGCGATCGTACTCAAGTAAAATTATACTAGGCCTATTGCGGTCGAATATTTTGACAGATCCGCGCGTATTTTGCCGTTTTGGTTGCAGTGCTGAAGGTTTGTAAGTTAGTTAAGTAGCATATAGTCTTGCATTTATTTAATTTAAAGTAAATTTTTTCAGGATTATTTAAGATACCTTAGTTAGTATTAGTTAAGTGTTAGTTATTTAGATTTAATTTGAAAATAGTAGATACTTCGGCGTTTTTATAGCCGAGATGTAGATTACCTCCCCTTAGTGTATTGAATTAGTTACAGAGTTATCTTTCTTTGAATACAGAATATTTTTTTTTGGTACTGAGTTGTTGAATTTGAATATTTTTTTTTCTCAATTTTTTTTTTGAAAATTAATTTTTTTTTTACTGAGGGATTATTGTATACATATTTTTGACACAGTAGATTAGAGTAGTATTTTTATTTTATTTTTTTTTGAAAGAATTTGTAAATGAGTACACTATTTTCTGGTAATTCTAGTCTTATTTTTTTTCCAATTATTTTTTTTTTGTAGAATTTTTTTTTCTCTTTTTTTTTTTCAAAAGTTAAATTTTTGTTTGATCATCAATTTAGATTTCATTTTTTTTCCCCTCTTCTCAAGTTTGTTTTTTTTTTCTCTCTCATTGGGTTAGATTGTCAATCTCTGTTTTGATTTCATCATGTTGTCATTTTCATTTTTGTGCATTGTCCATTAAGTTTTTTTTAATGACAAATTGAATTTTAATTGGTCACATTCCTAGTTTATTTCACATTAGTTCCTGTAGTTACTTGTAGTATTAGGAATTAGTTAAGACAGTTCTACAGTCATGTCGGAGCTACAAGAAGGATACACAAAGGAAGAGTTAAAGGTCATTGGAGAAGGATTTAAAGAAATTGGAGTAAAACCAGATGCAAAGTCTACTGAAACTTTCCAAAATTGGCTGTTAGAATTTGCGAAAGGAGCAAAGCCAAAGACAGAAGGAGCTACTGCGATGCCACTAGCCAGTGACAAGTCACTCAATCCATATCAACCACCTAGACTTCCATCTTTCTCAGGTGACAAGAAAGGAGATGCTACATTTGATTTATGGAAATATGAGGTTGAATGCTTGAAAAAAGAGAATTACACAGACTCCGTAATAGCACATGCAATACTTGCAAGCTGGAGATGCAGGCTAGAGGATCTCATGAATAAAGCTGTGCACATGAAACAAGTCAAACCATATGAGGTTAATGACATGCTGAGGAATATGTTCTACGAAGGACTTAGATCCCCATTACAAGATACAACAGGACATATATTTGAGGCAACTCAAAACTTTGACGAGCTTCGCAGAGCTGTAAGGAGGAAGGAGGAAGAAATAAACAAGAGGAAAACTCCAGCTACAGGACAAATCAAGCAAGTTAAAACTACAGAGGCCCAAGCCAATTTAGAAGAATTAAAGGCTATGGTCCAGAAACTTACACAGGATGTGACTCAGATAAAACTGGATATGCAAGGAGGAGACCAAAGCTCAAGCATACAAAGTATACAACCGCAACAGTCATACCACATAAGAAGAGGAAACAGAGGATATGGCACAAGACAGAACCATAGGGGACGTGGAAAATACACAACCTATCAAGGAGATTTCAGTGGCAACTCACAAGTTAGCCAGCCAAAAGCTCATTATGGAAATGTGCCTACTTGCTTTAAATGCGGCCAGGAAGGACATGTAGCAATAGGGTGTAGAGTGAGGCTGGACTACACAAAGAGAGGAACTGTAAACTTCAGGAGACCTATGCCAAGGCGCGGGCATTAGGTCAACAAGTACATCAGCAGCGTCAAAGCAACAATGAAGGATACATGGGAGAATCATGTGAAGTAAACTTGGTCATAGAAGGGATAAAGACTAGAGCTCTTCTAGATACAGGTTCCACGGTATTAACCATCTCTCTGTCATTCTATAAGGAGCATTTCCCACACAAAGATGTAAAGGATCTTGATAGGATTCTAACTCTCCATGGAGCACGAACTACCATATGAGGGATTTATAGAAGCCAGTATAGCAGCTCCAGGCTTACACAGCAAAGAAGAATTTCCCTGTATTTTTCTAGTCGTTCCAAACACGGACTATCACGACACAGCACCACTGCTCCTAGGAACAAACATCTTAAGGGTACTACTAGATAACACCAAGTCAAATCATGGAGTAAGATACCTTCAGGAAGCTAAGCTGCACACACCCTGGTATTTAGCATTCCGCACATTGACACTCAGGGATAAGGACCTTGCAAGAAGCAATAACAAATTAGGAGTCATCAAATCAGCAGAATCTACTAGAACAATCATACCACCCAATAGCAGAACAACAATTCAAGGATATGTAGATAAACAACTATTGTACCAAGACTCTTGTGCTATGCTACAACCAACTACAAGATCAGCAATACCTGAAGACTTGGACATAGTACCTACAGTTATCACCTACAAATATGGACAGCAAAACACTATACCAGTTCATATCTGTAATATCACCACCAGAACAGTAACAGTATCACCTCGTGCCATCCTATGTGAGTTACAAGCTGTCAACATAGAGGAAATGCCAAATAAAGTTAACACATTGGATCCAAAATTAGACAACATCAATATCGATACAGGAAATCTTACAGAGGACGAATACCAGAATGTAAGGAAATTACTTCGTCAGAACCAAGATCTTTTCTTATGGAGTGACACAGATATAGGTCATGTTACCACAGTGGAGCACAGCATTGACCTATTGGATGAGACACCTTTCAAACAAAGACCAAGACGCATTCCTCCATCTATGTACCAAGAAGTCAGGGATCACTTACAACAGTTATTAGATGCTGACATCATAAGGAAATCCAAGTCACCGTTCTCGAGCAATGTCGTTCTGTGCAGGAAGAAAAACAACGAGCTGCGGATGTGCGTTGACTATAGGCAACTCAACAACAGGACAAAGAAGGATGCCTACGCATTACCGATCATAGAAGAAATCTTGGAGAATTTAAGTGGGAATGGGTATTTCACAGTCCTAGATGCAAAGTCAGGCTATCATCAGGTGAACATCAAAGAGGAACACAAGGAGCGTACAGCTTTTACTGTGGGACCCCTTGGGTTCTATGAATATAATAGGATGCCCTTCGGATTATTGAATAGTCCTGCGACATATCAGAGACGTATGGAAGAATGTCTTGGTGACCTATACCTTTAGATATGTTTCACCTTCCTAGACGACATCATAATTTTCTCCAAGACTTACAAGGAACATATGGAAAGACTACAACTGGTATTTGATAGATTAAGAGCAACAGGACTGAAGTTATCCCCAAAGAAGTGTAACTTTCTGATGGAACGGGTGAAATATGTTGGACATATTGTCTCCAGGAATGGTATAGAGACAGATCCGGAGAAAACGGAGAGAGTTAGAACTTGGCCAACACCTAAATCACCAGAGGAAGTAAGAAAATTCCTGGGATTTATCGGGTATTACAGGCGATTCATACAGAACTTCAGCAGAATAGCAAAACCATTGACCATCCTGATGCCAATACCCAAAGACAAGAAGAAAGGAAAACAGATAGCCAAACAGAAATGGATATGGGGTGAAGAACAAGAACAAGCATTTACCAAACTTAAACACCTGTTAGCAGAACCACCTATTTTAGGATTTCCAGATTACTCAATTCCATTCGAGTTACACACAGATGTCAGTATTCAAGGACTTGGAGCGATTTTATATCTGTGGTAAAGTGTAAATATTTAAAAAGAGTGTATAGTTTTAGTATTTTAGAATTTTTCATTTATTTGACATGCATATTATTATTTTTGTCTGCTAAATAATTTTGATATGATTATTTCCAGGAATTTATTTAATTTAATTTATTTATATTTCAGCAGTTTATTATTTATTTAAGGTATATTATACTTTAGAAGCTTTAGAATTATTTAGAAATTAATTAAGAATTATTAGATATAAGTTTTCCCTTATACTTATTTATAGCTATAAACTTTTAGAGGTCAGTGACCTATGAAGTGACCTGACAATGAGATTTCATTGGTCGAGATTTTGGAGGGAAATCTCTTTGTGGGTAGATATTTTTGGGTAGAACTGGTCATACCAGTCTTTGTGTCCAAGAGGACAGTATGTATTTTTGGTGATTCCCTGAGTTTACTATTTTGGGTGTTCAGTTGAATGTTCACTTCATCTACATTTTCATCGAGGGTGTATTTCAAGGATCTCAGGTCTGTTGTTATATTATTTTGTATGATTGTGATTTTGATTTTGTATGAAAGTGAGTGAAAAAGGTGTTAGAATGGTGAGTGAAAGTTTGAGAGTTTGTGTACATGTGTAAATGAGTAACATAAATATTTTATGATATTTCACTCTAATTCAGTCATGAAATTGTATATATGTAGGACTGAGTGAAATGAATAAACAGGTGTAAAGTTGTAAAATTAGTTTTATAAATAACTTGTATAACTGTAATGCTATTTATCATAAAAATAGGAATTTTATCTTTTATTTCATTTAAGGATACACCAAAGGCTTTTTTCAAGAATTTTGTCAATTTTGAGATTTTTGGTTAAGAAAAGGATGCTAATCACTGCTTTATAATGCATGAAAAATTACTGCTGATTATTAAATGGTTTCCTAATTATTTAACAATAATCAAACATTTCACTACCACATGTGAAGGTTATTGAGCTTCTGATTTGATCTGTGACTGCCTGTTCATGAAAGATGCAATAAATCAATTTGACCACTTGGGGAATTCTTCACTATTCACACAGAGGTTATTGGTAATTATTACAGGGACCCCAGATTTAGGGAAGGAGATCTAACAGGTCACTAATGACCATGAAATAGGAGGCGGAGCTTAGCTCTTGCCATTTTGCCGGAAAATCTTTCTGATTCAGAATTGAACCTATTTTACTTAATTAAAACACTTAAATATAGAAAAGAACCTCCCATTCTTGTGAATATGCATAGAAAATATGGATGAGTGACAGGTATCCAAAGCTGAATCTCCAAGGTGTCATATATTTTAGTTTTTTTGGCAGGTAAACTGAAAATGTTTTGTTAAAATATGTAATGGGTTTTTGCCCTCTACTGTAAAGTAAGATCAGACAGTTGGTGGTATTATTTCAAAGGATTCAGCTCCCTTATTTATCAACCAATTTCTCTGAAAACTGGCTAGATTGTGTCTCAAAAGTGTGTTCACAAAACCGTATCTCAGATTTTTGATATCTTGCTTAGTTCTTGAATTATTGGGGGAAATGTAGAATTGGGCTAATAAATTGGTAACATTGAAGGACAAATGGATGTAACTTTTGAACTAAAAAAATTATCAAAAATCTGAGATACGGTTTTTGAGTTCAATCTTTAATCTACCTTGAGGCAAAATTATGACTTTGAGAGATGGAATACAAAAAAGTTGATTTATAAAATACAAATGCACTTACATTTACATTAAAATATTAATTATTTTTTAAGAAGAATAAAATGAAAGTTTAAATTAGAATCATTAAATAGTAAATTTAACAAGCTTTCAAATGATATATACTTTTAATATGCTATCTTTGATAATGAAAGAATTACAAGCAAATTAAATTCTGCCATTTGGAAACCTTTGGTGTATCCTTAATTTAAATAATCATTCCAATTAAAAGCATAGGTATTTTTCATTAAATTAATCAGTTATCATTATTAAAGATTTTTATATCAGCTAAGGGAGATTACTCATTTTTATGCATTCTTTCTAGGACTGACACGCATGTGTATGCATATGTGGTAGTATGTAATATCAAGACCTTTTGACCATATTGAAGGTAATCTATATGTTTTATGTTTGTGTTGTTCTATTATATATATATATATATATATGTGTGTTGACAAAACTTTATTTTGAGTATTTGTCTTGCATGTTTACATTTTGTGTTGAATTGAATTTCATTTGTATTCAGTCCAATGCATGATATTGTATTTTTTTAAATGTTCAGTAAGATTATTTGATTCTGAATTATTTAAAATCAGATAATGATTATGACAAATTATTATGATTTTCTTTTATTTTAGATTACTTAATTGTCAAAGGAATTATTTTTATGATGAATTGATCTGTGATAAATAAGAAGTAATTATTTTTATATAAATCTAATACAAAGAGAATATGAACTATAAAGTATGAATTTATTATAATGATAACAAATACTGTATTGCAGTTGAATGTATATTTTTATCTTGTCTAATAATTGTTATTGTTATTACAGGGTCTACTACTTGTACTATATTACTACTCTATCTAATAAAATCAACTAAACCCAGGAATGATGTCGTTTGTATTCCAAGAACCCTATTACATACACAGACACAAGAAGGGAAAAGGAGAGTCATCAGTTACGCAAGCAGAGGATTAACCAGATCAGAGAGAAATTATCCTCCCCCTAAAATGGAATTTCTAGCCCTTAAGTGGGCAGTAACTGAGAAGTTGAAGGATTATCTCTACGGAAACTCATTCACCGTATATACAGACAACAATCCTCTTACATATGTCTTAACGACTGCAAAATTGGACGCAACCGGACATAGATGGTTAGCGGAATTGTCCAACTACAATTTTAACATCATTTACAGACCTGGTAAGAATAACAAGGATGCGGATGGATTAAGCAGAGTTCCAGAGGATGTACAGATAGATAAGGAATCAATCAAAGCCATCTCGAATTCAACATACACACAAGGATTAGTAGAGAGTATAGCTATATATACCAATGTTTTTCAACAGACCATCAGTGAATCAGATATATCAGACACCACCAAAATTGACTGGAAACAAAGACAGGATGCAGATGAGTTACTTTGGAAATGGAAATACTTTGTGAAAAGTGGAAAGAAACCAAAACAACACCAAATAACATCTAATGAGGAATCAAATGCTTTGAGGAGAAATTTTAAGAACTTGTTTATAGAAGACGGTGTATTATACAGAAAAACCAGAACCTCAGGAGAAGAAAGAAATCAACTAGTTCTACCTAGGTGTTACATCAGCAGTGTTTTAGACTATCTACACAACAAATTTGGCCATCCAGGACGGGAAAGGACACTATCCCTTATCAGAGACAGGTTCTATTGGAATGGAATGTTTAAGGACACAGAGAACTGGATTAAAAATTGCCAAAGATGCGTGTGTAGGAAGACACCAACAAACCAATATGCACCTTTGACAGACATAGAAACATCATATCCTTTAGAACTAGTCTGTATGGACTTCTTAACGCTAGAACATTCAAAAGGAGGTTTCCAGCATATTTTAGTGATCACTGACCACTTCACTAGATTCGCGCCATACCAACTCGCAATATGACAGCAAGAACAACAGCTGAAGCCCTATTTCACTAATCAACACAACTTCATAACTTACTATGGAATACCATCAAGAATCCGCAGTGACCAAGGAGCAAATTTTGAGAGCAAAATCATAAAGGAACTGTGTAACATCACCGGCATGAAGAAATCCAGAACTACTCCATATCATGCAATGGGAAAGGGGATGACTGAACGCTTTAATAGGACATTGTTGGACATGCTAGGAACATTAGAGCCACATCAGAAATCTAATTGGAAGTCTCATGTTGCACCATTAGTCCATGCATACAATTGCACACGCCATGAGAGTACCAATCAGTCACCTTATTACCTCATGTTTGGACGGGAACCACGGCTTCCAGTTGACTTGGCCTTTGGTATTAACAACCAGCAACAGAAAACATTGTCCAAGTACATAGAAGACCTTCGCCAGAAAATGAAGAAAGCTTATGAAATTGCAACGTCATCAGCAACAGCAGCCCGTTCTAAACAAAAAGAAGTATATGATATGAAGACAAGGGGAAACAACATCAAAGAGGGGGATAGGGTCTTAGTGAAAATTGTCAGTTTCGATGGCAAACATAAAATAGCAGACAGATGGGAGGAGGACATCTACATAGTACTGAGACAACCAAATCTCACGATACCAGTGTATGTTGTAAGGAAAGAGAGTGGTGAGGGAAGAAAGAGAACATTGCATAGGAATCTTCTACTTCCCATAGGCCACCTGGATAGTTTTAGAGAATCCAGAAAGACAAAGCCAGATATAGTAGTAGCTGAATCTGCAAAGAATAGAAGTAAGAGGAATCATCGACCAGAACCAGTA
Organism: Saccostrea cuccullata; assembly: GCF_032062105.1. Classification (NCBI taxonomy): domain Eukaryota; kingdom Metazoa; phylum Mollusca; class Bivalvia; order Ostreida; family Ostreidae; genus Saccostrea; species Saccostrea cuccullata. Next base: position 18,099 of record NW_026922596.1, read on the forward strand.
CAAGAGACCACTAGTGATAGTGAATCTGAGGAAGAGTCGGACAATGAGGTACCGGTACCAAGCTTTAGTCAGGACATCCCACATGATGCTAATGACGAAGAAGAAAGTCAGGTAGGGATAGAAGTTGAGGACGCTCAACAAGCTGAAGATTCAGATGAAGTGGAAACTGAACAACAGCAACTTACAACTGACCAGTTGGGAGAGGTGTCACAGGGTGACAATAGTCAAGTATCAGATGCTGCAGAGATTGCACCTGAAGAAACACTAGTGGAGGATGATGAAGAAGAGCAGCAAGTCAGGAGAAGTACTCGACAGAAAACACAGCCATCCTGGATGAGGAGTGGTGAATTTGTACAGTCTGTCCAAAGAGGTAAAAGTACTGAGGATCCTTGGAACGCAAAGGAGAAGATACAGTACCTACAGAGTATCCTGATCACTGGTTCCTGTAAAGGGTTTGAAAACAAAATTATTGATACAATGATTGATCTAATGAAGCAGTAATGTTTATTTTATGATTTTGTTTTCAGCTTTTCAGAGAATTTTAATTTGTATATATTTCAGTTTTTAGGATGTTTTCTCACACATTGCTCCTGAGCATTGCATGTGTGAATTTGCAGAATGGTGAGTATTATTGTGTATATACAAGTCAGAATATGAAATGTTTATAACTTTACATCTCTTGATATTGTACAGGTTTCCTTTGATTAATGACGGGGACGTCATTTTCCAAACGGGGGGAGTATGTGGCAGAGTGGTTTTTAATAAATAAATAATTAATAAAGAATACTTATTTATCTCGGATTGTTTTATAGTTTTCATTATCACCATTGCACTTTTCACTTTGCATGTTACTAATTCTGACTGGCTGACCTTGTCGACCTTTGACATTACGAATAACGTAGTTTTAATTATTGGCCAAGGGTTTTGGCGGTAAGTTCTGTGTGCGGGGGGCACTTCCTTCTCGCACGGACAGCCAACGTTACCGGCTGTGAGACGATTCTGTCTCAGTGACAACCATATATACATTTCGTGTTTACAAGATTACTTTGACATTATTATACAGATCACATACAGTAAGTCTTATCTATTTTTCTACTTTTATCTTTATATCTTTACGTATTATAATTTCTTTGATTGAAAGAGAGAACCAGAGAAGTTTTGAAATAAAGTTCATTGTCTCTTGTAAAGTATTATTATCAGTAATCATATGATTAGCAATACTAGATATAGATGTTGTAATTTGTGCAGTTTTATTATTTTTATGATCAGCTATAATATATTGTCTTGAGATTACGGCTGAACCTAGCTGTGATTGTTGTTTTTATATAGGTTCTGTATAGACGTAATATTTGAGCCAGCAATTTATTTGCACTCAGCCTGATTCCATAAATTGGTACGCTATAGGAATTATTACTTGTTTTTACATTTTTAGTATACTTTGATAAATTATTCAAACTTACGGAAATTTCTATATAAACACGATTTTGGTAATTCTGGTAATTCTGAAATTTGTAAGAGTTATTTCCCTTTTTACGCATTCATGAATGAATTTGGAAACATTAAAATCCGTGTCGATGTATGAGGACTGCATTGAACTGAATATATTGTTTGATGTCATTTACTTATTGTATTTTATTTCTTATAGGGCCGATATTTTCATTGATTGTTTATATGTGGAACGAGATCCATGGCAATAAAGAATCCATGTAACCCTTATACTGTGTTTGTTCATCAATATGACACGGTCACA
>NW_026922597.1:0-202029 GCF_032062105.1 Saccostrea cuccullata
TGAGAAGATGGGAGATATGGTAGAGAGTGATTTGACAATACGTCGGAATGCAATATTTTATCTATGGCCAAAAAACCCCCCCCCCAAAAACATAAGTGTTGAAAGATATTGAAGAGTCAGAGGAATATACAGTAAACAATAATTAATTGTACATAAATATCTATTAAGTAGGGATGACAATCGAATACAAAATTGCCAACCGGTTAACCGAAAGACGTTTCGACCGATTAATCGGTTAATCGTATCAAAAATTCATATTTCATTGTAAGCCCTATTCTCAAATAACCAAGACTATTAAATGAATGCTATGATGCTCAAAATCTAGATAGAAAATTTCTTATCCCCATTTGTGTCGAAATTCGATCTGTCAAAAGATAATTTAAATATTTTTACCATTGATTTACTTTTCAGTTTACAAGAAACATATATTGAAGTTCTTTGTTACAGCATAGATGTTAAACAGAATATCTATTAATTCTTTTACCTCCAAAGAATGCAGTGCACAGTCCCTTGAAAATTATCAGGATTATTTTAAGATCAGGATAAGCTGCCATTGTAACAAATCAATTTTGGCCCTACTCGGAAAAATGACTCAAAGGTAACATTAAATCACAATTTTGTATATCGAAAAGTTCTCCCTATGTGAAAACCTAACTTACTTTCTTAAACCCGCTTTTACCAGTACGGACATAAACTACCACGCCCCAACCCGTTTTCGGCTTACGACAAGGACAAAATGGAGACTGGAAGTTATGCATATCGATATCCGAGGTGAATGTATAATCTTCGTGAAGCCATCTTTCAGTAAAAGAAAGGATAGTGTGATTTGTGAAGTTCTGCTTCAAGTGTGTGGATCATATGTGTTAAACTTTGAATATTTAAATCAGCAAAATTAAATCTATTTGGTATGTTATTTGATTGAAGTACTTGTTCAAGGGCGGATCCAGCAATTTTTGAAAGGGAGATCCAGGTCGGCGCCCCCTAACACTCATACATAGTCAGTGCCCCCACCGCCTACCACTCATACATAGAATTACACCACAGGTACTTCAGGCCCGTATCAACTGCTTACAAAAGCTCTGAAAAAGGGGAGTCTTTCTCTAACTTTTCTTTCAGTGCTTGTATTTGCGTGTTTTGACCGCCCGGCAACGAATTGTGTGTGTGTGTTTGGGGGGGGGGGGATCCTTAACTGCATATATTAAGTACAGCAAAAGATTATTCTCAGAAAAAGTGAGCACCCCGCCGCGTATTAAGGAGGCGTTTTCAACTTTTTCGTCGTTGATTAAAATATCCTCATACTAGAAAGAGAGAAAAAATAGTCTTTTGCACACTCCCTTTAATGAATTTTTTTGTGCATAATTCTTTAACTTATTTACTTCAGAAGATGGTCCAAAAATGGTATTTCACCGCAGTTCACCGGAATCTTCTGATGATATCAAATTTTAATCTTCTTGCATGTTATTACTATCATTAAAGTAGGCCAGGGCCTCGGACAGGGGAGTGAAGGTATACGAATGAAAGCAAATACGCATGACTCTATCTAGCGGGCAGAAAAGGCACAGATTGAACTACTTGTTTTATTCAGGGCCGTGTATTAAGCCAAAAATTTCGATACGATACGATACAATATTTTTTAAAGCGATATATATGCGATATATGGGATTCTGAAACAAGTCCATCAGAAAAGGCTTCTAAATCATTTTAATGCATACATTTCATAACAATTAAGTGTTTTATTACCCATTTTTAAGTTCTTGTCTCATTGCCTTTAAAAATAAAATTCAAATTAAAACTTTTGATGACAGTAAAATCAACATGTTCAAATAAATTTCTCTTCAGATTATTATATAAAATTTTATAATATATTTTAAATTATAAAAACTGTGTTATTTCCTTAGAATTTATATAATTATTGAAGGTTTTAATTCAAAAAAGTAAAATATAATCCTTGGTGATTAAAATTCCTATCTTTTAAACAGAATTTGAAGAAAAAATGTCTGTCCGATACGTATTGGAAGTTACTTTCCGATACGATATTTTTCTTGAATATCGACATATCGATATATTGATACAGCCCTAGTTTTATACTGTTCCTTAAAATGAAATTGAATAGCGAGTCTACACATCAGAATTCCGACATTATTACTAAAGGAACAGTGTTTGCTGTATTGTGTACAGGGGATGATGACAATGACTTTTACCTTTTACACGCCACATGAAAGAGTAAAACTCTACGTAGATGCAGAACTGTAGCTCTCCGAAAAAAAATATATTGACAAACAGGAGAGCTGCAGTGCCACCAATTGTAAAAAAAGTGCGCTGTTTCTCGATTTATTTCTCCATGTTTTTAAACTGTCATCTCAAAATATTACTAACCGAGTGTTCCTAACATATTCTTTCACTGTTTCCACAACAATTTATTCCTTATAATTGTTGTAAATAGCCCCCCAGGCCCTAAAATTGAAATCATTGAAAATTTCATCTATTTATACTGCCATTTTGGTTTGCAAGATAATTCGGTCCAAAGCACTTCGTGCAGATGTCAACTACCAGAATACTTCATAGAGGAGTAAGGAATTTCTTAATATCTATCTTTTTCGCGATTGAGGTTATTGGAAGAATTTATCCAAAACTAAGCGCAACTTTTTGTATGCAATAAATACACAGTTTTTACAATGGTTGTCTGTACTCTACGGTGGTCTGTCAAAATATTTTTTTATTCGGGGAGTTACAGTCATAAACGGAAATATTTTGCTTAAAAGGAAAACTCGATCTTGGACTATAAGCTAATAAATCGCCCAGATCCATGATTCCAAGTGCATCTGTATTGTATTTATTACAAAATATGTCTACACAAAACGAAATTCTTCACCTAACGGAAAAGGAAAATGAAAATATCCTGGAATGCGTCAATTTAAGCGTGTTAACACACTAAATTGATATCCAACGCAAAATATATTGATATTGAATGGCATTTAAAATTTTTTTTAGAATTGATTTTAAACCTGAATTTTTAACAACTTTAAAGAAAGTAAATTAATAATAAGGTAATGAATACCTTTGTCTCTATTTGACTTGAACGTTTTTCTCGCTACATAATACTCATTAAACTTCCAGTTTCTTTTCCTATTTTTACCTTGAACAAAGAAATGGATATAACAGAGCTCTAAACTCGAATGAAAACAGAGTTTTTTCTAAGATTATATAGACTTGTTAATACTTCATTCTCAACAAGAACCCATCAAGAAAAAATATATAAGATTTTCTAAGATAATGAAGTATTAGAGAACCGTACTCAATGAAGTTTAATGTATTCATTCTTTTTTTCAATAATGCATTCATTTTATTTCAAATTGTGTCATTAACTTAAGATTTCCATGTACATTATTTTGTACTTTAACAACTAGTATAAATCCCAATTGATGAGTTAAAACTCTTAAGTATGCATTTATAGCTTCATGCAAAGATTTACCACACTGCTCAACGCGTTATCGGCAACTCGGTTGTTATCGGACACTCGGTTGATCACAGGGTAGTAAATTATTTCAAATAAACGTTAAACGATTGCTCTGTTAAAATAGAAACAGAGAATGTTCATTGTTATTTTTGTAAACAGAAATTGGAGAGAGAGAGAGAGAGAAATCCTCGAGAGAGAGAGAGAGATTTGTTAGCCTAAGGAAGGCTTTAAAAGTCAAATCTGTTATATTTTGCAAGTTTTTCTCCAATTGGCATTGCTGTAAATAGCTTTTGTCTAGATAATTTATATTTACCTAGGGTTAATTATTGTCCACAAAAATTTCTTTCAAATATGTTATTAAAGGACAAAAATTGCCTAATTTTAACTTTGTGTATGTTATCGGAAATACGGTTGAATAATTCAGTTTATTCATATGGAAACTTCGGTTTTGGTTATCGGAAACAAAGGTTGTGCATAGATCAGAAAAAATATAAAGGAACGACAAAAATCTGCGTAATGAAATCTAAATATATTTGGCTGGCACACAATACTAATTTTTGGTTATTATTTACCTTTTTAAGAATATCAGAAAACTTTAAAAAAATGCGTGTTTTTCGGCATTAACTGGACTGATATCTGCATGCCTGATTTGTTGTTAAATATGGTATTAGTTTGTTGAAAATTTCATTTCAAACTACCGAGGTCGCCCTTGGTTAAAGTCATGCTCTACGATCCTTATATGCTAGTGCGTATCCCAAAGTGGGACGCCGCAATAGGTGCTAGTCCAAAAAAGATCCTTCACTGCTCAATGGCTCTAAGTGCCGAAATAGGACAAGTATTGTAACTCTCCGCCGGCAAGTGTTGGCGTCTCCATATGTTTTGAACTTAAAAATTCTCAAGGTGGCGATAAACAACACACAGGCACCTAATATATATATATACTCCCCTTTTTTTAATAAAAGCAAATGTAAGAGTGTATAATACCTGTAAAATATACAATTTCCCCGTCAAACACATGTATATGTCGTTATATGCTATCAAAAAACTTTTTTTAGTTTACAGAATTAAAGGTCCTCATTCGGTATTTAAAAAAATTTAAATACCGAAAGCCATTCCTAAATCTAAAGTACAATCTGCTTTCAATAAGACATATATAATGCAAAGAGGAAATTTTGAAGGTAATTATACACTCTTATATATTTTTTGTTTATTAAAGAGGGGGGGGGGGGTATTATCCACACTTCAAGTGCCTTGGTAAATATCGAATAATTCTTTAAACGTGAGAAAAAAAGTATTATACACTCTTATATTTTTTTTCATTAAAGGGGAAAATATTTTTGGGGGGTGTATTATCCACACTTCAGGTGCCTGTGAAACAACATACAGTCAATCAAGGTGATAAGCAACAAGTTAAAGAACAGTTGCCAGTCATTTTATCGACTTAGCACAGGCGACACTGAGATTCAAACTCACAACCTTTCCAACACGAATAAATTTATAAGTTTTAGCCTAAAAGCAATTAAAGAGTTCAGAGGTAATATAAAATTGAGGGTGTTAAATGTATTTCCAAATAGGTCGTTAAAAGCTATATGATTTAAAATTAAAACTTTTGACCAAGGAGAAAAGAGATTTTCGTAAACAGATCTCTAAAGACATCGAAGGTTGTTTAACATACCAAGAAGGATTAAGAACCCCCTGATAAACGGTTACATCCAGCAGTGTGCTCTTCGTCATTATTGGCCAGATGCAATATGTTAATATAGAGTTCATCTCAGATATATCGAGAGGGGAATTGTAATGTTGTTCACATGGATATTGCATTGCTATTGTATTGCATTGCTGAAGCAAAAATTCTCTGCCCACCCCCCCTCCACCCGCCCAAGTGTAATTGAAAACGCCAATCACTGACTGTAGAAATTTCAAACATATGACGAACTGAAAATGAATCAAACTGTGACGTGAGTCCGGGGATCATGGGGGAACTTGATTTAAAAAAAAATAATAATGTAATACTCAGTTTATCATAATACAAAAGTAATTGTTATGATAAATTAAAGATTATTTTGAAACCTCCTGAAGCTTAAGGAGGTTCACTTATGGAAAACATGAAAAAATGATTAAACAGATAGGATAGTTCTATCATTTATATTATTAATCTTATTTATAACCATTCATATCAAAACAAACTTACGAACCTTACAGACAGCCCTTGAAAATAAATTTCAAAATTACTTTAAACACATTACGTTTGCTTTTTTCAAGAATTGACAGACTATAATGGACTTTTTCCAAACTATTTATGAAGCTAAAGGAAACTTTTTAACCTGCGTTTCCAATAACATACAGCTGTACACCCTTCAAAAACCGGATTATCCGGCTACGTATTCAACTAACGAGACATTGCAAGTGCCTGTTTTCTAAGCCTTAATTAAGATTTTTAATCTTAGTTTGCTTATTTAAAGATATTTGATTGTCCAAAGAATAAATATACCAGTTTGAAAGAATAAATTAAATTTGAATTCTACAAAAGTTAAATTGTGATGACATAATCCGATTTTTTTTAAAAATAAAATATTATCTGAGAGAGCTGTAGATCTTTTGATTCGGTTTTGCTTTCTGCTGCTGAAAGTATAATAAATTACAGTATCTGTCATAGATCACAAACTTCGTTTGCTGAAATTCAAATTATTGTTATTTTTTAAGAACTGAAAGCCTTGACCGCAGAATATCATGGAATTTCGTCTTTTTTAAAATCTATTGTTGAAACAGAAGGAATTTTTTTTACCTAGGTTTCCGATAACCTGCACCCGTGAAAAACTGAATTATCTGGCAATTTCAACCGTGTTTCCGATAACATGTTTTTGCCCAACGAAACATTTCAAATGCCCGTAAAATAAACCATAATTTGAATTTTGATATATGTCTGCTTATCTAAAGGTTTATGATTGTCCATATAGTTAATAAATCACTTTATTTTATAAAACAAATTGATTCTGACCTCTACAAAGACTAAAATATGTTGACATATTCAGAAAAAAATTGTATTAAATTTCATTTTAAAGAGCTGTAGATCTCTTGAAAGAGTGTGATTTGGATCGTGCTTTTTACCGCTGAAAGTATTATCATTTATCTGCCAAAGATCACAAACTTTGTTTGCAGAAGTACACAATTATCATTGAATGAAGAAATTTAAAGTCACCTACGTTTTCTTTGCATTGTTTTTTCCTGCACCGAGTATCCGATAACAACCGAGTTGCCGATAACGCGTTGAGCAGTGTGTTTGCTAAGTCTCTCACTGATATGAGTACCGTTAATTTTAACGTTCTGTTTACGTGACGTTAAACGTCATTTACAAGGTCACCATTTTTCAGACTGTAAAAGTATAATACGGCCGTAATACCTTGGAGAGAGAGAGAGAGAGAGAGAGAGAGAGAGAGAGAGAGAGATTTACGACCAACTTTCCAATATGTTGATAAAGAATGAATCCCTCTTGTTGCTTTTATAGATAATTTATTATTTATATTTTTAAAATTTTATTATTATTTATTCATTACATAGATAATTTATACATATGTGTATATGTGGTGCGTCGATATTCTTATATTCATATGCATTCTCTTGTATAAGCTATATTGTGCATAGTACGCATATATACATGCTTGGTCCCTGTGTGTAGTTTTACATGTAGTTTTTTAGTCATTTCAATTGGTTTTCAAAAATAAAATAAAGCAAATTCAAAGAATTGTGGTCCCCCGCTTTCGGTGTCTTAGTGGATGCGATGCCATTTTTATTGCATATTGTAACCGCTTTGTTGAAAATTAGGTCAAACTTCAATGGTCATGGGATTAAAAATCATAATACATTTGGAAATGCTTGTCACAGGTAATGCACGTGTCAAATAGGATTGTCCAATCTTCACTCCTTCAAAAGATAGCAACACTGATGAAATGTTTGAAAATTAGGTCAAACTTGAAGGTTCAAAGTCAAATATCATAGCATATTCGGGAAAAAAAATTGACACAGGTAATGCACTTGTCAAATATCAACGCCCTATCATATATCATTCAAAATAAATCACCCAAGTTAAATGTATTTTGAAAATTAGGTCAAACAGGAAGGTCAAGGGCCAAAAAATAATAGCATGCTCAGCAACACCTTCTCACTTACAAGTAATATACGTCAAATATGAAAGCCCTATCTATTCTGAATCAAAAGGTATAAGCAAAGATAAAATTTTGAAAAGTAAGTCAAATAACAAAGTCAAGGTCATGGGGTAAAAAAAAACCATAGCATATTTTAAAAGGTATTGGCACAGGTCAAATGTGAAAGTCTTATTTCTTCTCAATCAAAAGTTATCAGCAAAGATAACATTTTCAAAAATAAGGTCAAGCGTCAAGGTCACCGGAGGGGATGTAGTTTAATTGAAAAGGCCTTGTCAGAGGTAATATACATGTGAAATATGAAGGCCCTGTCTCTTCTCATTTAAAAGTTATGACCAAGGTCAAAGTTTTTGTGACAGACTGACAGATGAATGAGATTTAATGTCCCCTCGCTTTCGCAAAAGCGGGGGACAAAAAAAAGTTCCTGTACACTAAAAGGTAGATCTGTTCCATACTAACTCTATTTTCTCTCTGAGTGATCGATCGATTGGTCGATTCAAGAGAGAGAGAGAGAATTTACTTCCATGAATTGTTTTTTATTTGTTTCGTTTATATTATTTGATGCAGCAATATACCTTCATCACCTGCATACGGAGTATATATCTCAGTTGATTCGAAACGCAAGAGCATGCTATGCTTATGAACAATTTCTTAAAGAATGAATGAAACAAGAATATCAACAGTCTCGTTTAAAGTCATCATTTCGTAAGTTCTATGGTCGATACAATGACCTTGTCAGCAAATATTATTTATCATTGAGTCAAATGCTGACTAGCGTTTTTCATACTAATTGTTAGTCCATTATTTATACACTGAATTGACGACGGATTTTTTCCGTTATTTCCTGATCATGACAACGAGCACACGGCGGGTGTGACCGGTAGGCAGGGGATGCTCACTCCTCCATGGCACCTGATCCCAGCTCTGATGTTTAGGAGGTCTGTGTTTGCTCTGCTCTTATTTTGTATATTTTTTAATGAACTTTGAGATTGAATACTGTTCGTTATCTCCATATTTTTCTTGCTTGATAAACAATATTATTTTTAAAATTTAATCGGGCTTTTAGCAACACCGCTCACCGAAACTTAAAGGTCTAAGAAGACAGTGTTTTCGTAACCTATGGATGTAGATGTAGTACAGAGCTAATTATTTGCCGATATCAGACGTAATTGATCCAAATTATGCCTTTTACAAACATTCAACTGAACATTTTACATACACACTATCAATATAACACCTAAATTACAAAATCACATGTATGTATATATACATTCTTTCGGTAAAAAAAAAAATGTATTATTGATATGCTTCAGTGTATGACGACTTCTCTATTAGCTTAACATTTTAGACCAATTTCTGTAATTCTGCAATTCAAACGTGTTTATGAATACTTCAGAGAGAAAAAAATACTAAAACTACTTTTAGTTGTTATGTACGCATGAATCGCAATTACGCAATCACACCGACATATAATAACACATGTTTACTAAAATTGTCTCTTTTCATCTCCTTTAGATTAAGTTTCAACAAAGATGACAAAAAATGAAATTATTTATTGAACATATAAGAATTCATTTGTTGTACAAATTGAAATTCATTGCATAAAAAATGACTAAATAACTATAAAAATATATTAGCAGACTATTTCAAATTGACTCAACATCATATTCATAACATTAATGTAATTATATTAACAGCTAATATATCATAAAAAAATAATAACAAAACTAAGCCCTTCTAATGGAAATTTGAATATGTTATACATTTATCCTTTACATAAATGGTTATCTGCTTGTCAAACTCGAAACTGAGAAAATATTTGAAATAACCAAGAATTCGAGATATCCAGGATAAATACTTAAGGAATATGCAGTTTGGTTCAAAATGAAATTGATAGATCCATGATATTCGAGATAACGAAGTTCAATTGTACGTATTTGTGACATATTAATTTCTAAAACAAAGGGTACATAAAGGTACATTAGATCTTTGGCCATAATGGATAACTTGTACAAGTATGCCATGGCTAATATACATGTTTCAAATAGTAAAATACAGTTTCTTTGTTACAAAGGAAAACATTAGAATACACAATAAAACTGGCAGAAAAAGAGTGTAGTTGAAAATTAGATACAGCAAAGACATTTTATTTTAGAGAAATCAACAATGACCATGCAGATAAAAAACAACAACAAAAACCTAGAGTACGTACTTGTGCAAGATCATTTTCATGTTAATATTTTAGTAATTATAAATCTGAATATCAATTTCATATCATAATCTACATGTAGATAAAATATTCATATTGTTATGATCTATCAAAAGAGATACAACATGTACATAAATTCTATGTTCATTTATTAGAAAAACAAAAATATGTACAGGGCCTAGACAAGAAAAGAATGACATAATCACTAAGATAAACTTTATTTTCATGCTTTAAGTTCTAGTATGAATTTTTCATTAATTACAAAATACAATCTATAGGCTAGATGAAATTATCAGACTTTAATTAATAGCTATATGCATTGAATCTGAAAACAGCTGATAAATAAACAATAGATATGTTAATTTTTCAAAGTTCAGTTTCAGTATTAAGATCATTATACATGTATAACTTTCTTTTCATTGGTTTCACTGGATTGCAATTAGCCAATAAGAACTCATGTAGAATTTTAAGTTTTACTGTTTGATCATATTACACATTGCAGATAAATACACTAAATGGTAACCAAAAACAAACAAACAAACAAATATATAAACAACCAAACAAATATGTATGCAGGCTAAGAAATGTAGGAGACAAGGAATAATGTCCTCTTTTTCACATGTCTAATTTAATTTTAACATACAGTAATGAAATAAGATATGAAATATTTAAGCCTTGTATTGTTTCCTTTTTTTGTGAAATGATCATATTTCTAACAGTATGCTTTATCTTAGACAAGTCACGTTTTGAGAGTATTGGTTCTTTTGCAATTGCATTTAAGCATGCTAATCGACCAGGTGTACCGGTATGTCCAGATTTGAAATATTCAGAAAACTGGCGCTCAATGGAATTTTTCTCATCCTTTGACCAATGATGTCGTCCACCATTTCTGCTTGTACCTTAAATATGAAATAATAATATATAAATCTCAATGGCTCTCTCTCTCTCTCTCTCTCTCTCTGTCTGTCTATCTATCTATCTGTCTATCTGTCTGTCTGTCTATCTATCCACCTATGGATCTATGATCCAGGGTTTTCCCTAAGACTAAGTTTTACTACCTATTTTAGTCACTCTTAAGTTCCTATTAAATTGTACTTGTTATGAAAATTTTGTATATTGAATGCTAATATTACCACCGATATAGGTTCCTCAGGGATAGTAGTGTAGAGAAAATTCTAACTGTCAATACATTTAACCCATGGATAGACCTATTAACTGATACTGTATGATTCCACTGTCTGTATTTGGCGGGATATTAATGTTTTGCATTCAGTAATAAGCATCAATGGTCATTTATCAAGTTGATATATCACTAATTTTTACAACGTAATTATACGACCTCATGTTAATATTCCTACGAAGCATACAATGTACCTGCTGTGAAAATTTAAACTGGCATTGTTATCTGAATTTCTTTTCATTATAAGCAATTACATGTATATATGAAACACGATAAAAAATATTCCAAATAATATTTAATTTGAAGAATCTTTATTAAAAACACGGAAGGATTTAATAATTTAATGGGAAGGCCGGAAAGGGGGGGGGGGGATATCGGGAGATTTTGTCTCCCGCCGGAAGAATCACGACGAAATAACTTCTTAAGTTCAAGTTCAATTTATTATTCACCCAAACCAAAATAATGGTACATGGGGTATAATACACATTAATAACATACATAAGATACATTATATGCGAACTGGTCAGAGGTACATATACAATACAAAAAAAAAAACTTGACAGAAGATTTGGAAAAAAAAATGAACAAGAAACATATTGACGCAAGCGTCAAAAATCGGCCGCAAACCAATTTATATAACCGTTGAAATTATTTTAGAAAATGAAATTTGCAGTTTTTTTTTTAAAATTTCTTATATTTTTCAGCTAAAATATCCTCGTGACACGAAAAAAAAATGCATGCTACAATGCCGATTTTCTTCATGAATAATGCATGTACAATATTACATGTATAGGCAATATAATATGTGCATAGTCCTCTGCGTCTCTGCACTCAGTTTGGTATAACTTAACGAACTCTTGTGAGTTTGCTGTTTAAGTAGTTTTTATATAAAACATACAAAACTAAAGTTTAAACTTAGCTATAATTCTACCTTAATAAAAACGCAACAAATATATAATATGTGGGGCTCCTCGCGCTCTCTCTCTCTCTTAGAGGATGTTAAACCACCTCCTCCCCCCTCCCCCCTCCCCCGAACTCCTTCTAGATCCACCACTACATTACTTCTCTTTCAATCTCTTTGTTTTGGTGTTGAGATGTGGCGGGAAAGCGTTGTATCCTAGTCTCCTGGACGAACATGTCGTAATATTCTTTACTTTTAAGAAATCAATATTTCATCATATTTTTGAAAAACATCTATACGAAATGTTCAAATATACACTTCATTTCAAATAAATACAGCAGATCATGTTTTAAAAAGAGAAAGTAAAATTGTTGATTAACAACGCGGTCTTTGTTTTAAACTATGCCTTACACTCGTGCCAATATTTTCTCCGCACTTCTGTTCTATCAGAGTTTGTCAATCAGGATTGGATGAAATATTTACCCCATTATTTATAAAATTTAATTTTACGATTATTGTGCTTTTTCTAAACATTTAGACAATCTTTGTTTAATATTGACTCGCCAGCGATATGAACATGATGAATTATCAATATTTTTATTTAAATTGTTAACTCCGCAGAAACGCACAGCGACTTAAAACTTTCATATCATATAACCGACCGCCTCCTGGCGGCCGGTAATAAAAAAAATAAGAGGGGGAAAATTGTATCAAGGAAGACGGACAACAACACAATTTTTAAGGATAAACATACATGTGTACATTTATTTAGTTTTTCCCAGCTTTTTTTCGGTTTGAGTTGATATTAGTTCCATGAATTTAATAACATTTGGTCTGTGGGAATAATAATTGCCCAGGTATGGCAAGTATTTTTTCTAACATTAGCTAAAGTGTTACATTCTAAGATATATTGAAATTCATAAGCAGTTTGAGCATTATTACAAAGTGTACAGATTCTATCACACATTGATATAGGCTTACCATACCATCTTTCAGTCTCTACTGGAAAATAATGATTTGCTTATACATGAAAATCAACTCTTGTAATTATTTCTCTAAATCTAGGAGATATCAATATAATTTTTAAATCCAAAATTTTGTTTAAAGATTCTGTACATCTTTCCTTTTGAAGAATTATTTACGTTTAAAATATAAATCTAACGTTAGGATATTTTCATCATGACATGGCAGTAGGAACGGGGGGTGGGGGCATGCCCCCCCCCCCCAATAATTTTGCCGATATAGATTACTATATGTATATTAATACTATTACGCTTGTGCCCCCTCAATAATAAAAACGTCTCATGACCTTTTTTCTTTCTTTTATTTATTTTTTTGCTTGTCAGGAAATTTTTGGTAGTGCCCCTGAAAATGTATGGCTGTGCCCCCCCCCCCCCGTTAGAATAATCAATGTCTTGGTACAAACCCTTACTGGGTTAAACCGCGTCCGTAGGACAGTAGGCCTACTTATGTATCTAAGCCCCCCCCCCCCCCCCTTTGAATTTAAATAAAAATCCTAGATAAACAATTGTGGAAGAAACTCTTTTCCACCAATGGTTTTTAAAAAATAAAAATTAATTATGGATGTATACTTTTTAGCAAAATAATGCATTTTTCCCAGCTTGTTCTTGACAAAAAAGTATAAGTTGTCAATCAGCAATGAGGTTTTATGAGTTGTAAGTATGTATTCCATAGCCATGAAATCATCATTTTAGTAAACATACCTTAATAATCACGGTGACATCAGAAAATATATCCACGAGGTCATTCATAAGTCACAGCGTGTATCACTTTTGTCGTTAAACATTTACTTCCGATATTCCGTTCACGCATGCGCAAATTTTTCTGTGTAAAGAAGGGAATTGCAGTAGAATATTACACACACATTGTGTAAATGAAATCAGGAAATTGGCTCCAAATTAACACTCATATATTTTTTATTTTTTCTGATGAAATTTAATCAATTGAAATTTCTGGATCATTTCCGACAAGCGCAAAATGTATTTCCGACCTATGACGGAAATACCCGAGATGATGCGATTTGAAATGAATGAGAGCAACACGAAAATGACGTTATTTCAACAGAACACCTGTGTTCGGGTGTCCATTTGAATTCCAGGTGATCAGTTGATTGGTGTGTATTCTTGGTGTCTGGTTCAATTGGCGGTGTTTACAAACACACCCTCTCACACACACACACACACACACACACACACACACACACACACACACACACACACACACACACACACACACACACACACACACACACACACACACACACACATATATATATATATATATATATATATATATATATATATATATATATATATATATATATATATATATATATATATATATATATATGTATGCATATAAGTATTATTTATTGATTAAAAATAACGTGTGTTGAAATGAATACAAATGTGTTAAATTTGTAATAAACGTTCTGACGAGCAGCATTCCATACATATGAGTTGATTATTCTTTCAATACAGAATAAAAAGTATAATTAATTTATATTCGGACAAACGAAGTGAGAGAGATTATAAATTAATATAAATTTTATAGCCCTCTCCTAACCCCAGGGCCCCTGACCCTGGGACAATGAATTTCACAAATTTGGTATGGAGTCAATGCTTATAATAATTATGCCAACAGTTCGACGGCTTGATATTAATGAGTAAAGAAGATTTTTAAAGATTTCATCAATTGTAGTAATTTCGCCCAAACATTTTTGCCTTAGGGGGTGGAGGGCAGGGACCATGAATTAAAAAATCTCCCTTTCACCCATAGATGCTTTATGCCAAAATTGGTTGTTAATGGTTGAGGGATTACAGAGAAAAGCTGAAAATGTTCAAATGTTAACGCACAATGCACAGCGCACGACGCCAGAAAAAAAAACTGATAGCAATAAGTCACATGCGTTGATTCAGGTGACCAAATAAGGAGTCCTTTGGTCTCAATATTTATGTAAAATATTAGGTGTCTTCTTGTCTCCCTGTTGACTCACAATATAATATTATAACATGACCTCTGGTCTTCTTATTGATGTAAAATATAAAGTGTCTTCCGGTTTCTTCATTGTCGTTCAAAATAGTGTTATCATTAGTTTTTAATGATGTACAATATAATGTGACCTCTTGTCCCCCTACTGATGTACAAATTACGAGGGTTGTTCAATAAATAATGTCCTGAACTGTATGACTACAATACTAAGCTTGAATTTTTCGCATTGTTGCATCTTTAATGAATTTATAACAATTGATGTGACTATACTTTTCATTACATAGTTTAACTGTGAGAAGCTGGAAAACAAGGGTATTCGAGACACTGTATTAAAAATGAATTGTAAAGAATCAGTAATTTATAAACTAAAGTAAAATTAAACCGTCCATTAAAGCTGCTGTAAAATGTGTCAAGAATCCCAAAGAAATACTCACTGAAATATGTAAAAATTTACTGCAATCAATGTTTGTTTTATAGACAATTGAGCAGGTGGATTTCACTGATAAAATATATATAATGGGCATCAAAAATGGATACCGTACTTGCAAACAAAAATTAAACAAATAATGTACTGTTTGCCAAATTTCAACAAATAATCACTGATGGTGTATGATTGACTATATGACACATAGCAAAGAATGGAGGCGTACAAGGCGAGGACAATCCCCCGCTCTGAAAAAAGATATTTCTCAATTCGAAAAGTAGTATTTTTTCAAAATTTTATAGTTTATATCATCTTTTACATATCAAATTCTGTATTTCATTGTTTTAATAATTTATGAATAATTTATTTTTTATTCATTTTTTTATAACCTTTGAAAACAAAAAAAAAAAAAAAAAAAAAAGAAAAAGAAAAAGCTTCATGTATGATTCGAACTCTCTTCATAGCTCAGGTTTAGTCCAAGACCAACCGCTTTAACCACTACCGGTACGCTACGAAGTATATGCACTATTGACGTCTTTCAGTGTGATTTAAATGGACAGGTTTGTAACATTTCCATCATTTAAGCGTTCACGAAGAATGGAGACTTGACCCATTCATGTTCAAAATTCGTTTTTTATAGCTCTATTAACCCTTTTCCCACTAAATATGCTTAACTGTCAACTTTGAAATAAATATTATCAAATGATAAGTCGTTCAGAAAAATAAAATGATAAAATATTTTGAAGATGACATTACTGAGAACATGATTTTAGAAAAATATAGCTTTTTTGTGGATTTTGAAAATTGAAAAACATTTTGTCTCAGAGCGGGGGATTGTACACGCCTTATACGCCCTCTTTCAAAATACACATCATTTCGGGAGTAGTTCACACTGTTTTAAAAACGTTTGACAGAAAAAAAAGCTTATTACTCAAAAGTAACCCCTAAAAAAAATGAGTGAAAACGACTGCGTATAAGAATATATGAATAATTATTAAAAATATCAGTAATTGTAGTTATCCACGTTTATTTAGATTTCAAACAGATAATGAAACTTGAATCTATTGCTTAAAACCCTCAAAACAAAATTTACAATAAGATGTCCTTGACAAAAAAAGCAAAGGTCTGAGAAGAGCAGAGAATTGCAAGAGCACAAAGATAGATTTATAGGCAATTTTCTTAAATATTAGTGGTCTTATTGTTCAAATTCGTATTCGGGGATGCAGTTTAATTTCTGGAGGAATCTAGAAAGCAATTTTTTGGCAAAAAAAATCAAAAGGTTAATGAAAATAAGGAATCCACAACATAAGATTTTTTCCATGACAGCGTCCAAACCCGAAAGCCCTGAAGAGTAAAGGAGTCTTGGGGATAAACAAAAGTTAATGTTCATTCACGTTAACAATATTCGCCAGATCTTTCGCCTTTTGACTTGTTCCATTTGCCAAACTTGAGAAAACGCCTTTCAGAAGGAAGAAACAAGTTCAGGAAATCATGGGATCTGCAATAATCGAGTATACAAAGGTTCATACCAGAAAATGAGTTCGAAAAACAAATGAAAATGAATCAGAAATTGGATAAAAATGTTACTTACATGTGTTTTAATGAAAAGAGAATTTTAGGTTAAATCATTATAACTAAATTATTGAAAAGCGACTTTTGTTTCTTTCCGAGCACCGAAGACATTATAAAAAGACCCTTGTATAAGGTGACCTACCGATGTACAATATCAGGTGCCCTCTGCAATATGAGGTGACCTCTAGTCCCCCCACTGATGTACAATATACAGTGACCTTTGGTCCCCCTACTGATGTGCAATATAGAGTGGCCTCTGATCCCCTTACTGATGTACAATACAAGGTCCCCTTACTGGTCCCTTACTGATGTACAATATGAGGTGACCTTTGGTCCCCCTACTGGTGTACAATATAAGGTGGCCTCTTGTCCTACTGATTCTAAATATAAGGTGACCCCTGGTCCCCCTGCTGATGTACAATATAAAGTGTCCTTTGATCTCCTTTTTGATGTGCAATATCAGGGGACCTCTGGTCCCCCTTCTGATGTTCAATTAAAGGTGACCTCTGGTCCCCCTACTGATATACAATAAAAAGTGGCCTCAGGTCCCCCTACTGATGAACAATATAAGATGTCCTCCGGTACCCTTTTAATGCACAATGTAAGGTGACCTCTGGTCTCCCTGCCGATGTACAATATAAGGTGACCCCTGGTATCCCTGCTGATGATCAATATGAAGTGACCTCTCATCCCCTTACTGATGTACAATATAAGGTGACCTCTAGTCCCCCTTCTGGTGTTAAATATAAAGTGGTCTCTGGTCCCCCTACTGATGTACAATATAAGATGACCTCTAGTCCCCCTTCTGATTTTAAATATAAGGTGACCTCTGGTCCCCCTTTTGATGTACAATATAAAGTGGTCTCTGGTCCCCCTACTGATGTACAATATAAGGTGACCTCTGGTCCCCCTTCTGAAATTAGATATAAGGTGACCTTTGGTCCCCCTTCTTATTTTAAATATAAGGTGACCCCTGGTCCCTCTGCTGATATACAGTATAAAGTGGCCTCTGGTCCCTCTACTGATGTACAATATAAGGTGACCTCTGGTCCCCCTTCTGATGTTAGATATAAAGTGACCTCTGGTCCCCCTTACTGATGAACAATATAAGGTAGTCTCTGGTCCCCCTACCGATGCACAATATAAGGTGACCTCTGGTACCCTTTCTGATGTACAATTTAAGGTGACCCTTGGTCCCCCTGTTGATGTACAATATATAAGGTGACCTCTGGTCATCCTACTGATGTTAAATATAAGGTGACCTCTGGTCCCCCTACTTATGTACAATATAAGGTGACCTCTGGTCCCCCTACTTATGTACAATATAAGCTGACCTCTGGTCCTTCTGCTGATGAACAATATAAGATGACCTCTGGTCCTACTACTGATGTACAATATAAGGTGCCCTCTGGTTCCCCTTCTGATGTTCAATATAAGGTGACCTCTGGTCCCCCTTACTGATGAACAATATAAGATAGCCTCTGGTCCCCCTACCGATACACAATATAAGGTGAACTCTGGTCCCCTTTCTGATGTACAATATAAGGTGACCCTTGGTCCCCCTGCTGATGTACAATATAAGGTGTCCTCTGGTCCCCTACAGATGTTTAGTATAAGGTTTCCTCTGGTCCCCTTATTGGAGTACAATATAAGGTGACCTCTGGCCCCTCTACTGATGTACAGTACAATATTAGGTGACCACTTGTCCCCGTATTAATGTAAAATATCGGGTGACCTCTGGTCCCCGTACTGATGTACAAAATAAGGTGTCCTCTGGTCCCCCTACTGATGTACAATAAAAGGTGACCCCTTTTCCCCCACTGATATACAATATAAGGTGTCCTCTAGTCCCCCTACAGATGTATAGTATAAGGTGTCCTCTGGTCCCCCTACTGATATACAAGAGAGGACCTCAGGTCCTTCTGCTGATGTACAATATAAGATGACCTCTGGTCCTACTACTACTGTAAAATATAAGGTGTCCTCTGGTCCCGCTACAGATGTACAGTACAATATTAGGTGACCACTAGTCCCCGTACAATATAAACTGACCTCTGGTCCTTCTGCTGATGTACAATATACGATGACTTCTGGTCCTACTACTGATGTAAAATATATGGTGTCCTCTGGTCCCGCTACAGATGTACAGTACAATATTAGGTGACCACTAGTCCCCGTACAATATAAAGTGACCTCTGGTCCTTCTGCTGATGTACAATATACGGTGACCTATGGTCTCTCTACTGATGTACAGAACAATATTAGGTGACCACTAGTCCCCGTACTAATGTAAAATATCGGGTTACCTCTGGTCGTCCCCGTACTGATGTACAATACAAGGTGTCATCTTGTCCCCCTACTGATGTACAATAGAAGGTGACCCCTGGTCCCCCTACAGATGTATAGTATAAGGTGTCTTCTCCCCCCCCCCCACTGATGCACAATATAAGGTGCCCTCTGGTCTCCCTACTGATGTACAATATAAGGTGTCCACTGGTCCCCCTGCAGATGTATAGTATAAGGTTTCCTCTCCCCCCCCCACTGATGTACAATATAAGGTGTCCTCTGGTCTCCCTACTGATGTACAATATAAGGTGTCCTCCGGTCCCTCTACTGATGTACAGTACAATATTAGGTGACCTGTAGTCCTCCTACTGATGTACAATATAGGGTGACCTCTTGTCCCCCAAATGATGTACGATATAAGGTATCCCCAGGTCCCCCTTTTATGTGTAATAAAAGATTACCTTTGGACCCCTATTGATTTAAAATGTAAGGTGACCTATGATCCCTCTGATGATGTACAATATAAGGTGACCACTGGTCTCCCTAATGATGTTTTATGTAAGGTGGCCTCTGGTCCCCCTTTTGATGTACAATGTAAGGTGATCTTGGGTCCCCCTATTGATGTAAAATATGAGGTTACCTCTACTCACCCATTATTACTTTCACGCTTCTGCTAATATATATATATTAGAAAGTTGATCTTTATAAAGTTATAAATATGATTATTTTGGAGTAAGACAAAGAAAATTGTCTATCATATAAAATTCAATTAATATATAAGGTGACCTGAGGCCTCCGTATTGATATCGATGAATTTACTTTTGTGCCTTTAATGCCTGGAGAGCTCCTAGAATTTTTTATTACTACGCAAAATGACGAACTATTTGCGGAGGACCCTAGGTCCTAGTTCAACGTACGTTTTATCCTTCTGCGATATTTTTCCGCAGGTGAATTTTTTAACCTTTTTTCTTGCTATGCCTTCCATATTTATTGAACTCAATTCGTTCTACAAACCACTATATCATTTTAAAAATATACACACACCATAAACAAAAATGCATTTCTCGTGATTTTGAAAATGTCTTTTTTCGTTAAACAACAAAATTTAAAAAAAACAAGAGGGGGAGCAAACAATAAAAACGGCACATAACGATGCAGAAATCAAAATGAGAATAACTTATGGTATTGATTAAACAACTAAGATTGATATGTATAGCTTCAAGTATTTTGCTCAACTTCTGGAAACAATTTGGTTTGAGGTAGACCTTTTAGCTTCAAACAGCTAAGCTTCATCAGCCGTGCATTTACGGTTAGCAACCGAGGATGTTTTCATACAAATACAAATCGTGCATTTAATATCAGTAAATAATTGACTCGAAAGTATCCTAGAAGTTTGCCGTGCAAAGTCATAAATGATAAAATTAAATTTTAAAAACAGCAAATATTTCAGTTGATTTTAATATATTTCAATATATTTTTTGTTTAAAAACACAAAAGGATTAAAAACAAGCTCTTACAACTAACATGACTAACAAAATTTTCTCCTGGTGTAAGCAGAGATAATACAGGTAGTACAGTTTTCATAATAATACCTATCTAATTTTTCAATCTTGAGTTGAAAATATGAGGCCCACGAATCTTATAGGTCACCTGAAAATCATGCAAAAACATTCCGTCTATTGAATTTGGTTCGTGTTAAAAACCAAGGGCCATGAAATTAACAATTTTGAAAGAGGCATCATTGCCTATCATAATTATACACTAACATATATTTCATTGGTTTAATACCCAGGAGCAGAGGAGAAGATTTTTAAGAATTAATTTTCAATATAAAATCATTAGAGACCTGCCCTGACAGCAGAAACTTTGACCCAGGGCAATGGATTTCACAATTTAGGAAGAGGCACCCTTCCTCATCATAACCAAATTGTATGTACATAGTTCATTTGGGGTTTGATATTCAGGAGCAGATCAAGAGGAGAAAATTTTTAAAGAAATAAATAATACATTTCCCTGAATGTTCCACAGAGCCCAACTCTAACACCAGAGCCCCTGACCCTGGGTCCATGAATTTCACAATTTTGTTAAAGTCTCAATGCTGATTACAATCATGCCAACAGCTTGACTGCTTGTTGTTCAGGAGTAAAGAAGAAGATTTTAAAAGATTGCATTACTTTTATTGGTTTTGGCTCCACCTCTCAGGCCCCAGGGAGACAGGGACCACAAATTTCACAATATTTGTTCCCATTCACCCATAGATACTATTTGCCAAAATTAGTTGATATTGAATAAGTGGATTCAGAAAAGAAGCTGAAAAGGTTTAAATGAAAACGCACGACGGACGAAGCACGACGACGGACAAAAACATATATCAATAAGTCACCTGCGTGAATCAGGTGACCTAAAATGTCTCTGCTACATTTGTATATAATATTTTGTTTCTCGATTGAAATTAAAACATACATGTAAGTACTCTGCATGGTACTGACTTTGAATATAAGGATGAAGCTACATGGTTGGGGACAGAGATAGAAAAAATTATATATTTATATAAGAAACGTTTTAGTTATTCAACTCCATATCAGGAAACTCCGAAGAGATTAATCTATAATTTCAAAGAAATGCACAAAAGAAAAGAAAGTAAAGATGCATATGTCTTCATGTATCTCTTTAATATTCTCTAGACAATTTATTAATTTATGAATTTTTGTTCTTGAATACTGCTCGTTATCTCCATATCTTTCATACCAAAACTTTATAGTTCTCCTATACCCCGCATGTATTTTTGAGAGAAAAAAAATATTCTTGAAATTGAGTCTGAGGAAAGATGTCTTAGATTTCATTAAATATGCAGCAGGGTTTGTTTTACTCCTGTTCGTCAAAAGGAAATGGAAGCAAAAGAGGCAGGTTTTACCTGGACCCAAATAAAAAGCATAAGTCAAACAGAGTACGATGAGGCGGTGTGGTTGCTGCCCTAATTTGCTCCCTACGGAGCGATCAGGAATACAAGTAAGTCAAGTTGTCTAAAACAAATCATTCAAGTCTTTCTAAATATGCCTCTCAAATTCTATCAAATTGGAATTTTTCATTTTTATCGTCTGGTGAGCGAGGGTTCGGGATTGGTGGATTGTGCCTTTTATAGTACAGAGACTTAAATGACTGTGTGCAAGTGTTAATGCAGGTAACTTATAAATAATTCAGAATGAAAAAAATGCAATATCGACAATATCTCAACTTTCATTTATTTGTATCCAGGACATTGAAAGAAGACAATATAATAAATGTAATTGGCCTAAATTGTAGCAAAAACTCAGCTTTTTTTACGTTTGTTAAACAAGATTACTTTTGTTGGGTTGATCAATCCCTATGACACATTTAAATCCATTAACCAGATAAAATAAGCCACCTCAAAAGGCATTTAATGGCTTTTACATCTAAGAGACTAGAATTAAGTTGCAGGGATAATACAAAAACGTAGCACGGAATATTTGAATGAAAAGATATAGTTATCATAGAGATAGCTGTCATGTTGTCTCCTTTATTCCTAGACGCAAATTGTCCTTACAAAAAAATAATTGCAATGAGATTTAGCTTAGTTGACAGATATTTCTGATATGGCAATCTATATTTGTACTTTTGTGCAAATCTCTTTTTTAAACTAAAGTTGATACAAGTGACGCTCTAGATCTTATTCACTTGCATTGATATCCGGATTGCATATCATGTCAATCGCTGTCTATGCAAATATTGGTCAACAAAAGAAGTGAAACTTTGTCGGATAAAAATATTAAAATATTTAAATATTTTCCCGTAAGGTATTGAAAAATAATTTGTTGTAAATAAATAAATGAATAAACCTCTACTGATTATCACTGTGGTTGTTCGAGACGCCTTCAATGATACAAGTATTATTTCTGCAGAGTATCTGCTCACTCAGTACAAAAATGAATTTTGTCACTATTCACATTTTAGGAACTTTATAAGGATAAGGATTTTAAGGTTTAGGTTTATAGGAAATAATGTTATAACGATAAATGGAGTATATCTTGCATCATGCAGGTTGTGGCCACAATTGCAAACTCAAAAATGTATTATTTAAAGAAGTTAAAATTGTCCTCATCATCTTTATAAATGCCAAATTTATGGACGAAACTATTAATTACGTTAAATCGTAACAATTAAAACATATAATATCGATTTCAATGAAGTGGACCGTTTTGCATTACGTCACATATCCTATTTTGCCATATGTGCTTAAAGTAAATAGCACATGCTCCTGCAAGCTTTATGTTTCTTTTTTCTATTATAATACGTTACACGAGCAACAAATCTGGGAAAAGGAGACATTATCAATATGCGGTTAAAGTATAGGTTTGCAAACGGCACACTTTACTTGTAACGATAAAAATAAGGCCTCAGTCGTACACATACGAATATGTAGCCGATTTTTTACCAAGAAAAATTGTTTGTCAAGAACGGAAAAAATGGTTTGAATGAAAGAGTGAGTCTAAGATTTTTTTTAGTATCCTTTAAAGTCTCCGAGATTCGTCTGGAAGCGAATGCATTCCCACGATGTTATGACCCAATCATCTGATATAGCGACTGTTTTTATTGCGATGTGAAATAAATATGTGTCCTCCTTCTATTTTATGTCTGAATGCTGAAAAAAGCTAAAGAAGTCGAAAGACAGTGCTTTAAACATGTACAAGGACAATAAGGTTACATGTAAGAGTATATACAACAAAAAATCTCAGTCGCTCTTATCATTTCCAGTCTTTTATTTTTCTTTTCTTTGCCCCCGTAATCGAAAATTCTTGGTTCTATAATTATTGTCATGTCTGTCCATCTGTCTGTCTGTTTGTCCGTTTATCTGTCTGTGAGCGGAAACGTTAACCTTACTCGTATTTTTTTGAGTGAATGGGGCTGTTGCTTTCATATTTTACAGGTGTATTCCTTGTGACAAGACTTGTCTTTGAGTACCCTCTCCTACTTTACAAAATATGGTATTTTTAAATAGACTAATTTTCCTTTTACATTGAAGGATGCTTCGTGGTAGGTTGTGGCAACCAGATAATGCCAGTAATACGATTAAAATGTTTCGGGAGAAAAAACTTGCTGGCTATCATGTGAAGAGAGGAAGTCGAGAGTATGTTGTCTGTTTTTCCTTACTAGACAGCCTGTTAAAAAGAGTGGCAATTGTTTAAAACACCTATTTTTATAAACAAATTATCAAGCGTATTTTAACTATAAAGATGTTTTTTTCACAAGAGAATAAACTCCCCAGGCTGATCAAATTTGTATTAAACCTGCACGAAATGAAGTCAAAATGAAATTTCAAAAAATTATATATACATACTAAAATTGAATTAGTTTAGCTCGTGCCAAGCTTATACTATGGGTTCATCGGGAGTTTGAACGTTGTTGTTACATATTTTCATTATCTTATTTCGTGAGAGGCACCTGACGTTACTTATTTTTCTTTGAAAAAAATACAACCTAATTATATTTAAAGAAAAATAAGTAACGTCAGTTGCCTGTGTTTCCTGATTACGCCTGTTACCATCGTCGGATGCCCACGGATGATTGCATCTTTTATGCATCATGCGTAAAAGGCGAGAACACCCGTCTTTATCCAACAATGTTAGTTATCATGGTATATATTTTAGATCCGCCCTAGTAACATGATAAAACTACCCACAAGTATCTTAATTGCAGCTTCTACAGATTTAAAATAAATTCTATTTTATACATTGAGGGTTGTATAACACAGTACAAAACAAAACAAGGGCTTTGTCATTCCGAAAAAGAAAGATTTTTTAAAGAAATGTTCTTTAAAATAATCATAATTTATATTATAGTTTGCTTAGATTGCTCCTTTGTTATTTTTCTCTCTGGTTTTCTTTTTCACATATTTAAGATATAGTAACTTACACCTTATTTTCTTCGTATTCATTTCACACACAGGCCTATAAATTCAAATTAAATCAATCAATATGATGTTTTTTGCATATTATTTTACGTAAAATAGTCAGTGAACACTCGATCTTCAGTACATACATGTATATGTTTAGGTATCTAAGAATTCATGATATTTGCAATAAACATACCCCGGTATTTAATGCTGAAAATATTGTTTGCCAGCGCTAAGTATTTTAAAAAGGCCCCACAAGAGGCGCATATTATCTTGTACCCAGTTAACTTATTTCAATGCCCTGTTTCAAGGACATCTGTCTGTTATGTACCTACAAGTAACTTATTAGAGTTGCCTGTCAGATTAATTCCTCTCTCTCTCTCACTAGGTATCTGTATACACACACTTTGTTGGTCATCCATAATCCCACCCAGAGTAGGTGAGTTTTGTCATCATAACTCAGGGACACGGGTCTGGCTATACCTTGTTCTTGTGTCAATATCAGTGACAGAAAGTAGCCATCTTTGTCAATCATCTGCACTGAGCTAGCGTAAGGATCACACACCAGGATGTGCGACATTACGTTAGTATAGATTCCTCGTGGTGCCAGTCCTGATCCTGATGGAGGTCCTTTGTAGGAGAACAGATGTCTACCTCTAAAATTTGTCACCACTACACGGTCAAAATCAGATATAATAACATCCCAATTACCGTTCTCTGTGATATACCAAGGTCTGCGATACAATCTCCTCTTTCCGTTTCGGTATTGTATTGTCTGTATGAGCCGCCCTGTGTCGGTAAACCGTGATACCTTTATCATTTCTCTCGGATCATCCCTGTACACGAGTACAAGTAAATCTCCATTAAAAGGAGAACAGAATACGCAACGTGGTTTCTGTTTTCTTTATCAGTGTAGACTGTGTTTTGTTATCTTTTGATAATGTGTTGATGTTTCCATACCAGTCTATATAGATAAGTTCGCCAGTCAAATTCACGGTGTGTACACAGAATATATCAAAAGCTGTCAGATGATACAGTGTATCACCTTCTGTGTTTATTAACATAATATTGTCCATGTCACTGATCCAGACCTTGTCTGATGTCACGCAGGAAATGTGTGTTACACATCTAAAACCTTTCACCGTCACAGATATAAGTAAAATTGGGCAAGACAACAGGTAGAACAGATCTTCATTTTTCGGGATTTCTCTTGCAGTCTTTATAATTTGGACTTCACTTAGCAACCTAATCACATCCTCCAAGTTGATTTCATCAATCACAGAGAGCAAGGTGCGTTGTGTCAGATTTGGGATACCCGTTATCTTAAGGGCAATGGTTTTCTTTAGAAATAAGAAGAATTTCACTGGTTTGTTTGCTAATTGTTCAAATCGGTGTTCATAATTCTCTATGCTTGCAAGGTGTCTGTTAGTTGTTTTATTTGTTGTAACCTATGCATCAGAAAAGATTTCTTCTGGGTTTTAACATCACATATTAATGTTTCTATATTGTTCTTTAGTCTATGGGGTTTTGTCAACATCTCTGAGTGAATAACAGAAATTTCCACTGATAAGTTTGTTACATTAGATTTGATTTCAGTCAGAAGAAAACACCTCTCATAGAGAATATTATTTCTAATGTTATGAATTATTTCTCTGTTTTGATGATGGTTTCTTTTATATGATTTTCTGATGTCCAGTGCTCTGTGTTTTATGTGTTCTTTACATTGGAAACAGAAGGGAAGTTCACACTCTTGACAGTACATTTCATACATTCTATCTGGGTGTATCATACAGGTCTCTTGTTTTGGGATATATCCATACTTCGTGCGGTAAATCAAAACATCGTAATAGATAGAATTTAAATTAATAACATGCTTTTCATTACACTGTAGACACAGGTCATGTTTACACGTGTTACAGTAGAATTCTGTGTCTCCCTCACATTGAAAACACTGCCGTACTTGACACTGGGTGCTGAATCCTAGGAAGTCCATAATATGGATCGTCTATGTTACACGTAAAAACACAATCTGCTGAATTATAAAATAAGAATTGCATACAGATTTTTTTTCCAGAATGAACACATCTCGAAAAAATAAATTCTATAAGAATTGTTACAAATTGCATTTATAATTATGTAAATATTTGAATATCAAAATATTTGTTATACTCAGCGATCATGATAATTATAGATTATAGTTATAGTGGAAAACGAAACAGGCGCCAGTCGCCAAGGTCATCAATCAAGCGTTATGATGTTTTGAACAGATTTTATTGAGGTTAATAGATACTATTCATTTATCAAAATATTGATTTTGTATGAAAATAAACAAATCTTACCTATCCGCCTCGACTCTTCAAAAAGTTTGCCGTTTTCAGAGCTGTTGACATTTTTTTTTTCCTATTAGGCCTATTAGGACCGAAAACAGTCTGATAATTTTACAGATAGAATTGTGTGAGACATATACACCCCTACTAATTTGTTCGGAACCTTTTATTTTTCGGTGTTCTGCAAATTATAAAACCCGATGGGTTCAGAGTAGCTCTGGCAGTGGCTCTGGCGAGAGTTAGCGAGACTACAGCGAGATAGGATAAATTATCTCGGAAATGCGGCTAGGAAGTGATTACAACGTGGAGACATGGTAAACAGAAAAGTTATGTTGCGTTTTAGTTTTCACCACTCTACAATGTATCATTTTGAAGAAATGTACTTCAATCGATATCTCTTTGAATTCATTCAAATTTAAATTATAAGTATTCTCTATGATACAATTTTTTGCTGTCATACATGAATTAAAATTTCTTTTTATACAAATATTTTGCATGGGAACTGGGACTATATTTTGTAGCGTCAGATTAGCAAATGGGGCACCAGTGTGACTTTAACTGACAAATCAGCTGAATGAGAATTGCATTATGGGTTACTACGAATACTACAGGAATTTTACGTTTGATAAATGTCGGTGAATACAATTGTCAGGTGGATTCCCTGGCCAACACACGTGATCACGAGTATAGTTGTGTAAAAAGTGTTTTGTCCATTTAAATGCATACGAGAAGCTGCTCGTTATCCTTACCCTTGAAGTACCGGTGTTCTGAACTTGACACTAACCACTATTGGTTTTATTAAACATATTTTTTTTCTAGTTAACAACAAATTAAAAACGCCCGTGATATCTTTCATAGTTTCTAATGTTTGCATTTTGTTCATGAGAACATTTTTTTTAATTTTGCCTTCCATTGACATGATCACAAATTGACCTGAACCACGTGTTCGACGTAACATGTAAACTAGTATTTGGCGTAAACGTCTTCAATCAACAATTGGTCAGTTGCTCGTGGTTAGATCATCTGCGCATAAATAGCAAAAGCCATACCAGGCAAACATATGTTTGTCAGTGTAGATGATCTTACACATTTTTCTACCAGCGTATCGGTCACTAGTGAGCTGTAATTTTTGTTGTAAATTACGGTAAGATATATTAATTGTTTACCCCCCTTTTTTAGCCACCCATTTCTGTTGAAAATCATGAAAGTCTTTCAGAAAGTTCTGGAAACATTTTTTACAAGACATGTTTTCAAAAAACAGACTATAGCAATTTCCTGTTTACTGCCAATTTTATTTATAAAACCGGTTCTACCCTATAACCTTTGAATAGGTAAACCTAGACCACGTGTCTTTAATTTAAATCACAATAACGTTAGTAGGGGGGATATACATGTACAGGGTGTCCCATAATATATGATACCATTCTAAATTATTGTCAGAAACGCAAGTCTTGGCCAATTTTTTTGAAATTTGTCTCATTAAATATTTGAATAAATACAATTTTTAGCAACAAATAATTTCAGTTAAAAACTTTCACTTAGTTGGAATAATATAGCCACATAACTACGTCAAAAAATTGCTAAAAATTGCATGGAATTTTTTCAAGGTCATATACTGATGAAATCAAACAATTGAATTTTACATATTCTACTTCAGAGTTCCCATGTCTCAAAAACTGTAAACGGTTATACTAGTATTATTTTTTTAATAGGACTTTGTATCAAAGGCACATGATGTTAGAATACGACGGTTGTTCGAAAAGTTCATGGACTGATGCGATACGATTAATAGTAATACTAAGTTGTTAATGCTTACAAAATTTTAAGGGAACATCGAACAACAAATGTTAAAGAAATGTTGAACATTTCAGCTTGATACCTTCAATATTTAACAAATTATCCAAAAATAAAAAAGACATTATATGATCACGTGGCACTGTCGCCATTTAATTTCATAACGTCCTTATTTCTCAAGGTTCGCATTTTTACCTCAGATACAATTATCTTGATGACATTCCTTGGAGTTAAAGATTTTAATCGGTCTTGTTTATTGAGTTGTACAAAGTCATAAACAGCTGATAGATCCATAGTGAAATATACATAGTGAAAGATCCTCTTTTGATTATAACAGCTTATTTGTTGTCGGACTTCAATATCTATCACACATAATCAACGTCACTTTTCGACGAGACAAATCTCGAACACCTTTACTACAAATCGACAGTAACTTTTGCATCTCTCGTCTCTCTAATCGTTTTTGGCATATGAAAACAAGTACTTTGGATGCAATTTATTTTTTTTTCACTTTCAGTAGCCCATTTAAATACTTCCTAGGTATATGCCAGTTTTTCCAGGGGGTGAAACTTTATCGAATATTGGAAAAAGAAACCCACCCTTTTTCTGACGTCATTACAACCCATTAATTTTTTTGACATTTTATAAAAAATGTACGATAAAATTTCAAAGAACTTACAGAATGGGGTAAAAATTGTAAATTTTACGACACACTTGTATCATACTACATGACTGAATTAACATGATTTTTAGATGACAAAACAATGATCACTAAAAAAGAAGTCTCTCATTCAGATAGAAAAACGTAATCTTCGAGGATGCGCCGCCTGGACTTACTATTACTTAAAAAACATCAACAATCTATTCAAAAATAAATCTAATGATGTATAGTTTATTAAATAAATAAAAAAAAAGATTGAAAATGTTAAAAAAGACATTAGTGTATCTTAAGTGGTTTAAATTCTATGGCGCTAGTCCACGAACTTTCCGAACAACCCTTGTACATATATGAAATGGCATATCTTATCATAGGTAGGTATACAGGTACACCGAAATATTTAATTGCGTGATACATAGAATAAAATACTGATATTTTGGTACAGTGTACATATTAAATAATAAATTGCAACAAATGTTCAATTACATGAAGTGTTTAAAATTCTGAAATGACATCTAGCAGCCAAACAAGCTTCATATTATGCAAATTATTTTTTAAAAAATAGAGGAAAATGTCAAGTTACAAGCATGTTTTTTTTTTATTTTTAAGAAATATAACGTACAATTAGGGATGACAATTTGTAACCGGTTAACCGATTACTCGGTCGGAACGATTGCAATATATCGGTTGGAAAATTTGTAATCGGTTATAGTCGGAAAAAATAAAATATATTAATTTTATCAAATTCTCCAATAAAAAAATCATGTAGAACATAAGAAATTTCTGTATAACTGTTGATAAATCAGCATTTTGCATATTTAAGCTGACTTTGATGTAATTATAGTTCTCCGGATTGAGATTGCGGGGGCACAATTGTAATTGGTCAGTTTGTGTTTGTAAAGTTAATTAGTTAAAGCACCAGGTCGTTACACTGACCGTTCACGTGTCTGAATTGATAATTAAATCACCGTTGTGAACTGCTTAGTATGTTTGTTTTTTGCAGTTATCTATCGAGTAAATAAATAAACAAACTTTGCAAATTAATTAATGTATTTAAGACTTAGTTTTAATTATGGTAACAACGCAGAATGAATATTCTTAAAATCTGCCTTGAAAAATTATAATGATTTCTCAAACGTGATTCTTGGTTTCCTTATTTTTCTCTAGTCTATATTGTAAGTGAATTAAAATATACAGACATGACGATTGTTTTGATCAAGTATCGCGACAAATAAAATGAATTAACATCTAGACTTTACCATGAATAAGGTTACATAGGATAAATGTATGTACATCTCAAAATGCGTATTTTGATACGGTTAACCGGTTAATCGGTCGGAACGTCTTACGACTAACCGATTAGCAATTCTGTATTCGATTGCCATCCCTACGTACAATTAATTTAATATCGCTGTTCACATTACTTATACAATTATCGTGAAAAATTATAATGAGTCACATCTAACATTGTGTACAAGAATCCTTTTAAATGTAACTATTCCTTTTATGTCAATGCCCCTTTTCATCGTGTTTTTGTGCGTACAAGTATCATATTAGTTAATTACAGTTAACAGTCAGATTAAGTCCTTTCTTTCTATGTATCTGTATATACATACTCTGTTGTTAAACCATGTTCCTACCCATAGTAGGTGAGTTTTGTTATCATAACTCAGAGACACTGGTATGTCTATACCTTGATGTTGAGTCAATATCAGTGACAGAAAGTGGCCATCTTTGTCAATCATCTGCACTGTATTGGTATTTTCATCACACACAAGGATGTGTGACATTACGTCTGTACAGATTCCTTTTGGCTTCAGTCTTGGTCCTGATTTAAGTCCTGTGTAGGTGAACCGATGTCCACCTCCTCGCTCTGTCACCACTAAACGATCAACATCAGACACAATAACATCCCCATTACGGTTCTCCGTGATATATCTAGGTTTCCTGAACAGTCTGTTTTGTACTGTCTGTATGAGTTGTCCTTTGTCGTTATACCGTGTTACCTTGGCCATTTCTACAGGATCACCTCTATACATCACAACAAGTATATCCCCACTGGAAGGAGAGCAGAATACACAACGTGTTTCCCATAGTTCTGATTTCTCTATCAGTGTAGAAATAGTTTTGCTATCGTTGGATAATGTGTTAATGTTTCCATACCAGTCTATATAGATAAGTTCACCAGTCAAATTCACGGTGTGTACACACTTTAAATCTGAAACATCAAAACCTTTCAGACGATATAGTATATCACCTTCTGTGTTTATTAACATAATATTGTCCATATC
Organism: Saccostrea cuccullata; assembly: GCF_032062105.1. NCBI lineage: Eukaryota > Metazoa > Mollusca > Bivalvia > Ostreida > Ostreidae > Saccostrea > Saccostrea cuccullata. The sequence continues at coordinate 32,183 of NW_026922597.1, forward strand.
ACTGACCCAGACCTTGTTTGGTGTCACACGGGAAATATGTCTTACAGATCTAACATTTTTCACTGTGACAGATTTATATAACCTGGGCCTAGACAACACGTACGGCAGATCTTTATTTCTCAGATTTTTTCTTGCAGTCCCTATGGTATGGACTTCACTTATTAACCTGATGATATCATCCAAGTTGATTTCTTCAGTCAAGGAGAACAAAATATGTTGTGTAAGAAGTAGGGTACCCTTGTCCTTAATGACATGGGTTTTCTTCAGAAATGAGAGGAATTTTACTGGCTTTTCTGCTAATTGTTCAAATCTGTGATCATAGTTCTCTATGCTGGCAAGGTGTCCTTTCATTATTTTATTCTGTTGATTTAATCTTTGCATCATAAAAGATCTCTGCTTGATTTTAATATCACATATCAGAGTGTCTACAAAGTTCTTTAGTCTCTGGGCTTTCAATGACATTTCTACCTGACTTTCTGAGATTTGCACAGGACAATTTTTTACATTAGATTTGATTCCAGCCAGGAGAAAACATCTCTCATAGAGAATATTACTTCTAATGTTATGAATGATTTCTCTATGTTGTTGACGTTTTGTTTTATATGATGATTTCAATCCCAGTACTCTGTGTTTTCTGTGTTCTTTACATTGAAAACAGACAGGTAATTCACATTCCTGACAGTACATTTTGTATATTCTATCTGGGTGTCTCACACAGGTCTCTTGTTTTGTGATATAATCATACTTCTCAAGGTAAATCACAACGTCATGGTAGATGGTATTTAAATCAATAACATGTCTATCTTTACACTGTAGACACAGGTCATGTTTACACGTGTTACAGTAGAATTCTGTGTCTCCTTGACATTGAAAACATTGTCGCACTTTACAGCACGAAGAAAAGCCTTTTTTGTAATATTGTGTTCTATATAACAACACTTTATGATCTTTTGTCCGTGAACTTGTATCATGTTCCTTTTTACACTGTAGACACAGGTCATGTTTACACGTGTTACAGTAGAATTCTGTGTCCCCCTGACATTGACAACACTGTCGTACTTTACACTGGGTGCTGAATCCTAGCATGTTCGTTATAATGGATGATCTATTTTACATGTACGAGGGTTGTCCCATAAAATCGTGGACAAAGCGTTTTTCTCGAAAAGTATTGGGCGCACTAAGCTGAAATTTTCAGTAAATGTTTATTCATCATATTTAAGTGAATCATAATGTTTTTTATAATATATATTCAAAAATAAAGATTTTATTCTGCTTGAATGTGCACAAGGTATTGTCCTACGGCGCACGGTAAAAATAGCAAGGTTATATTAGAGAAGACATAAGAATTAATTCGTAATAAAAGTTTTCAAAACATAAGATTAGGATGAAAATTATCCTTATTCCATTCCTTAATCAATTCTGTCATCTTTTAAAAAATTTCAAGGCATTTGGTTAATTTTTGGCAGTTTTCCGAGCATTTGAAATGGGAAAGTAATAAACACAATGCACGAAAAATGGCGACTTTTTATGACGTTACGGCGCACCGGAGAGCAGTTCAGAGAGATTAGGATGTTGTAATGACGCCTTAAGAGACTTTAAATGAATACAGAAGAAAGAAAATGTGAAAATTATCACCAGATCTTTAGTATATAAATGAAATGAAAGTTTTCTTAGTGAAGTCTTCGTGGTCGAGTCCCCAGATAGTACAAAACATATGGACAGACTGCCATTTGTAATAGCAAAGGACGCTGTCACTGTCGACGGTCGATGTGAGATTCTCTTTTAGTTGAATGTTGGTGAGAATACTGTGTGTAACTTGCTAATAAATATTCAGAAGATCGCATGAGTGTGCCACATTGGTTTCTTAACTGGTTATAGATACTCACATATGTAAATCAATAAAATTTCTAAATTTAAGTGGGGCTTATCCAACTTTAAGTTTAGCAAAGATGAAACGTGACGCTGTTTTAGACACTTTGACGTTATCATCCGTGCGCCGTAGGGCGATACAGTACATAACATAAAATATCACAATTTGTTTACCTATGCATATATATATTTGAAATTTGCTATGTATATTCATAATTTATCTACTAAAAAGTGGTGAAAATTTCAGAACGCAGTGATGATTATTTTTCAAACTAGACAACTTGTCCACGATTTTACGGGACAACCCTCGTAGAAACACAATCAGCTGAAATATAAAATAAGAATTATATACAGTTTATTTGATGATGAACGCATCTTTAAAAAAGAAATTCTCTAGGATTAACAAAATAATATGTATATACCTGTAATTCTCTAAGATTAAAAGATAATATGCATAAACCTGTTAATATCTGTTATTGCGATCACAGCCATAATAATAGAAGATAGCTAGAAAACGAAACAAGCTCCAGTCACGGTTCCCTATCTCACTGTATCTAGCGTTATGATATATGTTTTTAAGCGATTTAATTGAAAGAAATAGGTGACTACTGGTACTATTTATTTATTTACAAATCAGAAATATTAAATCTGTGTGAAAATAAACATATCTTACCTATCCGCCTCGACTCAAGTCAAAAAGCTTGCCGTTTTCAGAGCTGTTGACATTTTTTTGTTTACAACGGGGCGTTCGATATACATGTAAATTAAGGCGCTCGTATTCAGACTGTTTCGGTACATACATGACTGTTTTTATGTTACACATGTAATGCAAAAATACAACACCAAGATATAGACCGCTAATGTTCTTATGACTTAAGAAGGTTGGATCTTGTTATCAAACTTATTGAGAGTTTTTGGGAAAATCAACGCAAAAAATGGGGGTTAGTTAGCTTCCTTTAGCACTACATACATGTAACAATTAATATCACCTTTTCGTACTGTAATCACATCTCCTACATAAATCAACTGTTCAAGTTTTTTCTTTTTTCTTTCTAAATTAATCATTGTAACGTCTTTTTTATTTTGAATACTTGCATTAAATCTTGTGATAACAAAAATAGTTTCAAAATACTTCGCAAGTTCATTTGAATTTTCTGCACTCAAAATTATATTGTTTTTGTGTCATGTCCTACTTCCTTTGAAGTATCTTATAATAATTTGTATAACTTTTTTGAAGAAAATAGACTTTCCATACAATCAATAAATTGCATTGATTGTTTAGTGAAGGGAGGGATATATTTAAAAAAATGACGTTTATTTTGTAGCTCAGCAACAGCAAGCTGAAAAAGAGGTATGTCATTTGTTAGGCAATTTATTTTAAGAAAGATTGCAAAGTTAAGCTAGAAATGTAGTGGAAAATCTTAACAATATTACTATTATTAAATCCTTAAAATATCGTTTCATTTAGACTTTTAACATATTAAATATGATTAAAAAGGACCCCCACAACAATATCTATTTTGATAAACGACGTTCCTAAGACAGATGACTCGCGTTGTGATGGTCATCATGCTCTTTCTGGAAATATCCTTAGCCAACCATCCTATTTCCGAGTTTTTGGTCAATTCTGAAAAATTGACTGTTTTTGTTATAAAATTCAACTTGCATGGTAAGAAATATAAGATTAGGAAAAAAATTAGTGTCTTTGAACAGAATGATTGAGAGCATGTCACATGATCGTCAGGACCACGTGATTCGAGCATGGACACTAAAGAGTTCTAATTCTAAGGTATTTTTCTGCACATAGAGTGATCTGCCCTTACATCTAAATTCTACAAAATAAAAATTTACAATGCATTACTCAATTTTTAATTTATTCAAGTATTCTTAACATTTTAAAGGCCAAGACAAATTAACTGAATGTGTTATTTACATGTATTTTCTCTATTGAAGTAATTAACAGTGATTTCTATTCACCAATACTGTGTTGTCTTTGAACATTTTTCCTGGGGGTAAATGCCACGCAGAATACAGTGAAAATTAGATAAATAAGCTCAATATTAACTCCTTTATACAATATATTTTCTCAATGTCCAAAAAAATTTTAGCACTGGTGTAGAGAGGGTCCTTACAATCAGAGAGGGTTACTATATTAGTATACAAAAATAATGAACACTGAAACTCAATTTTACTTGTTTTATGAAAGTTATTTAATTTGTTACTTTTTGATCACCCTTCGTTATTGATATATTTGCCAAATTAATGACAGATAATTTAATGGATAATATAGGACCAGCATAGAACATTTTACTGTACAAAATTACTCTGTGTGCAGGCTGCTTGTAAATAAATATCCAAACATAACAATACTAAAGACAAATATTTGATATTTTTCTTTAAAAAAAATTCTGCCACAAAATATTTTTTATTGCTTTATTTTGAAGCTTTTTTCCGTAACTCTATATACAAACATACCAAACAATTTTTAACCACTTATCACCACAATTTCTCACATCCACACCTCATATCAGCCACGTAGCATCGTTTTTGAAAGTGGGCAGCCTGACAAAAAAAATGACTTAACTGAAAAAGTTGACAAGCAAAAAAAAAAAAAAAAAAAAAAAAAATGGGGTAGATGCAAAGTTTTCTCAATGTCAACTCCTTTCAGTTACAAATTCTTTTACAATCTGCAGTCTCAAGTGGAGGGGGGGGGGGTGGGGGGCTCCCCCCACCCGTTGCTACGTGCCTGTGTACAGCGCCCTTTCTAGACTTAAGTAGACGTAGTACATAAATATAAACATAAGACAGTTAATTATCTGATTTATCCAAAAGACGAATGTTAAGATGTAGATTTTGTCCTTACACCGAAACACTTATTTCTTAAGTAACCTAACTGCATCAATAAATAATGGTTTATATTTTGTGATTTTGAATACATACAAAATGTAGTAAATAAACTTTTTCGCAACTAATAAAAGGAAATTTTCAAAGCGAACCTCTTTAAGAGGTTATTTTATATTACATCCATTTATATTTCCATTTTTATTTGTTTTCTCTGAAATAATAGATTAGCAGGAATTCTGTACAGTGTACAGGTTGTGATTTTTTTTTTTTTTTTTTTTTTTTTGCATTCAGATCTTATTTTTTTAATTAAATTTAATGAGATTTAAAGGACAAGTGCACTTAAGCAATAGTAAATGGGCCCTTTTTATGTGCTATTTTACTTTAAAATATATAACCAATTCGTTCTCTATTGGTAATAGTTAGATACTAGTGGATATTTCTAATTAAATAGCATGTTTAGCATAACTAAAAACCTAGGTAATCAGAGATTACAGAGCTCACCTCAACGAATGTTGTCTTCAAGTAAGGCAAAGTCACACAATTAACCAACAAAAAATGTACATTTCAAAAATGAAAATATTTAAGCAATTTTGATCTGATACTTTGAAATAGACCTACATAAAAAATTTAATCTAGTTCTTCTTCATGAAAATGTAATCAAAATCCAGCATCTGAAGCAAATTTGAGAGTTTTCATCTCTTGATGCAACATTTGTGCAAGTTTGGTTTATACAATGTTATATAAGCCTTATAGTTTTTGGAAATAGACCTGCAACCATAACTTTTACCTGGTCTATTATCTGAAAAATGTATCTCGAATTCAGCATCCGAAGCAAGTCCATTAGTGTGCATCCTAAGATGTATCGTCCATGCAAGTTTGCTCATTATAGGGCTCATAGTTAATTGGAAATGAAACATGCATCAAAAACTAACATTTTCACTCATCCACAAAAAGTAGGTCAGATTCAGCATCCGAAGCAAGCCTGGTAGTGTGCATCCTTAGATGTATCATCCATGCAAGTTTGGTCATTAAAGAACTCATAGTTACTTGAAAATGAAACCTTCACCAAAAACTTTAACCTGTTCACTCAACCAGAAAATGTAGGTCAGATTCAGCATCTGAAGCAAGCCCTGTAGTGTGCATCCTTAGATGTATCATCCATGCAAGTTTGGTCAACATAGGACTTAAAGTTACTTGCAAATGAAACCTGCACAAAAAAATTTAACCTGTTCACTCAACCAGAAAATGTAGGTCAGATTCAGCATCCGAAGCAAGCCCGGTAGTATGCATCCTTAGATGTGTCATCCATGCAAGTTTGGTCAACATAGGGCTTATAGTTACTTGGAATTAAAACCTGCACCAAAAACTTTAACCTGTTCACTCAATCGGAAAATGTAGGTCAGATTCAGCATCCGAAGCAAGCCCGGTAGTATCCATCCTTAGATGTATCATCCATGCAAGTTTGGTCAACATAGGACTTATAGATACTTGGAAATGAAACCTGCACCAAAAACTTTAACCTGTTCACTCAACCGGAAAATGTAGGTCAGATTCAGCATCCGAAGCAGCCCGGTAGTATGCATCCTTAGATGTCTCATCCATGCAAGTTTGGTCAACATAGGACTTATAGTTACTTGGAAATGAAACCTACACCAAAAACTGCACCAAAAATGTTAACCTGCTCCAAAAACATTTATCTGGTCATTTCTTTGTTTAAACTGCAGCATCTGAATCTTGGACTGGTACAATGAAAGACACTAGAAGCATCTTCCATGCATGTCTAATCAATATAGGACATAGAAGTACTTAAAAAGAAAACTGCCCCAAAAAACTTAACCTTAACCTGGGACGCCGACGCCGACGCCGACACCGACGCCGACGCCGAGGGTATCACATAAGCTCCCCCCAACTTCGTTGAGGTGAGCTAATAAGCATGGATTTGAAACAATTGAATTTTTTTAAACGCCTATGGATACCCTAAATCCGGAAAAAGTCGCACCGAACCTTCTTTTAGGTTCGTTTATGTAAATCAAGGGGAATAGATATTTAAACCGATACTTGAACAATCTGATGGTGGATCATAGTCGGGCGCGTTTGCGGAATGCGACTTCTTCCGCCACCCCTTTTTTAAAAAAAATATTGAATGAATTTGTGTAGTTGCCTGTAGCTATAATGATTAAACAAAGAAATTGGTACTCTTGCATTTGAAACAATAATAATTTAATTTGAAATCGAAAAGGAGTGTTTAGGTGGCTTTCAATACCTGTTTCATTGTCTTGCTTGAAGGTTAAAAATGTTTGACACGAAACTCTCTTTACCCTCCGGTGTTCTTAAAAACAAATACACACAAATATCTTAAGGACAGACGAGACGTTCCTTAATAACAGATAAAATTTTCCAAGAGTTTGTCATTGAAGTATTGCTACTTAAACATGTTTACTCACAAATAATTGAGGTATCTTACCAGGCATTTCTGCAAGATACCAGGGTAAGTTTTTCTTATATAATATTTTAGGAAGAAAAATAATTTTCTAATTTGATATGTTTAAGTGTCTGAACTTTTAAAAGACGTTTAGAATCTGGTTTAGAAAGCAGAATGTAATTAAAATTTTGAATATTTTTCATATATTACAAAGATATACAAAACAGATATTGAGGAACGTCTGACCTTAAGCGTGCCCGACTTATTGATACAAAACCTGCCTATGTTTTACAGTGAGCACCTTTGAGGAATGTTTACCTGGGTAGAACTCACTTGACTATCAGTATTTTAAATAATTTATTCCACACATGGGTTCAACATGGGTCATACAGGTAAATCGCTCTCACTTGCCATAGGAAAAACATTGTACTTTTTATACATTTTTAATATTTTAAGTACCAGCCTAATCGTGTGCAAATTTCATACTTTCACACAGGTTTTATAAATGTATTATATGTCTTTTGTCATTCGCTCAAGTTTGCACAACGTTAGGCTCATAGTTAACAAAAGCTTTGAAATGAATGACCGTTCTCGATTTACTATAGAAAATCACAAATGCCGGCTGACCCCTACCACATTGTATAGTTTTGTTCTTTGCATATTCGTGGATTTCAGCGGTAAAATTTGTTGAATCGTATGGTTAAATATCAATTAATGATTTGAGATGAAAAATTTTGCTTAATTTGATTGTTTATTTTTTCACATTTTACCGGGGCCCATAAGTGCACTCGTTCTTTCTTCTTTGATTTAAATTTACGGTATATTTACAGTGCCTCTGTGCTTCTTTCAAAAACAAGTGGGGAAACAATTGGAAAACAAGATGTTTGTGAAACACTGATGCCAACGTATAATTTGGCAGCTTTTTTCGAAGGTTGAATCTTTTGATTCATGTCTTTGAATTAAACAATTAAATTCAATTTTACAGAGTTTTGTAACAGTGTATTACGTTCTCTGCATGGATTTTTTTTCAAAGTCATATACTGATATGAGATCAAACAATTGACTTCTACATATTCTACTTTAGAGTTCCCATGTCACAAAATTCAAAAATTGTAAACTTTTTGACTAATTTTAATGTTTTGAATTGAACTTTGTATCAAAGGCACGGCCGCACCTGATGTTACATTGAATAAGAGGGCTGTTCAAAAAGTTCATGGACTGATGCGATAAGATTGATACAACATTTAAAAGTTATTAAGTTTATGCTTACAAAATTTTAAGGGAACATCGACCAACAAAATTTTAATGCATTTTTCTCAGGGTGTGCGGAAAATATCCTTTTGATGCAGTGATCATTTTCAACTTTGAAATCATCTGAAAACAACTCAGGAAAAAATCATTCTTGAAGAAATGTCTTTTTCTGCGCAATTGCAATCAAAGTTCTGAAAGTTTTGGGGCTATGTATGACAGTTAGAACAGTTACTCCTTGAATGAAATGACAAAGAAGTCCAGTTCCGGTTAACACGATAATAGGTCAGTAATCATTCAGCACAATGTGAAGTAATCATACTCAGTCATGCCTCACCGCACACATGAGAGAGAAGACAGTAATCAAACAATGGAATTACATGTTTTGCTCTAAATTGTCCAAACCCAGCAATGTTTAAACTATCTCTGCTTTGGATTGTTTTTATAAGCCTCCTTAGTATGAATATCAATAGTCTCTTAAGGTCAAGATCTAGTAAATGAAAGGTGCCTACAGATTTATCAAACTTGGGAAATAAATTCCTTTATTGATGATTTACAACTTTAGCTTGGTCAAATAAGGTGTTTCGGGGCATAATTTGTAGGTAAACAAGATGAAAAACTGTATTTTAAACTGTCATTTTCAATGAAAAATTATGAAACTCAGTCATGAATATGGAAGTTTTTTTTCGTATTTGGCAAAGGAAATGTATCCAGATTGCCTACAATCTCTCAGAAAATGGTAATTAGTATGTTCATGGCCTCTTCTTTAAATCAATATCAAATTTAATATAGATATCCGGTTTACTTTTCATATGATTTCAAATTGAATGACAAGAAAATACCCTATTTTCTACATAATTCTGCAAAAGCCGTAAAGTACGGGAAAAAGAAAGTTGAAATTGATTATGACATCATAATGGATCTAGTACCAAAAAAGTTATTTACTAGATCTTGACCTTAATTGCGATTTTTTGTCTCTTTTAAATAAAAAATAAAATTTTGAAAAGTTACATTGAAATAGCTAAATAAAGCTACCTGAGGTAGGTAAATAAAGCTACGTAGGTAATTCTACCTAAGTAGCTAAATCTAGTGATTGTACTGGACCTGATAATTACAGATATCTAATATCACGTAGTAGAAAACTAGTGTACTGTTACTAGTGTATGCTTTCAGCGCCTGTCACCCACTAACGTAGTCCGAAAAATCTGAGGTTTTCCTGGCTTTTCTACGATTTTGGTATTTTACATGGTTTTCCTGGAATGTAAAATATCAAAATCGTAAAAAAGCCAGGAAAACCTCAGATTTTTCGGACTACCACTAATGTTGTCCAGGTTAAGATAACCACCATAATCATGGTAATTGAGCTATTTTTTTAATTGAGGTTAATAAAGTCTTAATCATTCATCAGAATATTTTTTTTTTATTTTGTCTGAAAATGAATACATCTTACCTAAGCTATCTACCACTACTCTTCACAGAGCCGTTATCAGAGCTGTTGGCATTTTATGGCCCAATTATCCAATATCATAATATTTTTGTTTACGACGGGGCGTTCGATATTAAGCGCTCGTATTTGGACTGTTTCGGGATATATAACGTCTAACGTTCAATAAAAAGCCAAGACATTGAGCTAAATTCTCTAGACTTAAGAATTTTTACTCTGATTTTAGCCTATTTTAGCAATATGATAATGGAATTTTTTGAACTGACAGAAATCCGATTAAAGATCTACAAAATTATGATATATAATTGATTTGGAATCTACAATGTACTTTAAATCACGGAGTTTAAAAGTAAACAGGAATTACCAACTTTAAAGTTAAAAAAACCAATAATAAAGTTGGAATTACCAACTTAAAAAATATTAAATGGCACTAATTAATACGCTTCCGTAGTCAATTAAGTTCTTTTAAGGTTAGATTCTTTCTCTTACAATTATCCCCCCCCCCCCAACACACACACTTTTAAATTTCACTTTGTTTCCAACGCCAATGGTAATTCTATAACATTAGCATATTTTTTCCTTAACATACGAGGGCTGTTCTGAAATTATTGAGACATTTTCTCAAACACCATAAAGGACAGAGATAAATTTCAGCAATTTCCCGGAGAACAGTGACATATAAAACATGTAAAAATTAATCTTTAATTGTTTTTTTTTTCTACCATATATTTTTCTAAATTTTTGAAATTTGAATTTCATACCTAAAAATTATTATCTACAAATTTACAATAAACCTCCAAGTTGTCCGATACACCATTTTGTCCGTTAAAGAGATGATTTTTGCATGGATTTTGCACTAGAAGTCCTTCAGGGCAGACTTGCCCCTAAATAAAATTGTGATATTTTGATAGGTTGGTATGTAAAAAATAATTTAAGATAGTATTTTTTTAGGAGCGCCCCTATCCATGTTTTGATTCCGCCAATCCACGTGCTCCAAGCCCTGCATCTGTCTAGCTGTTTGTCCCGCCCTGCACTAAGTCTTGTTTTTTTTTTTTGGAACCGCGCCAATACATTGATGGGGAAATAAAGTTTATTTACAATTTATAATCTTATCTCGGACAAAGACATTGGAAATGTAAATATAATGACATGTTTTATCATATCCACTGAAAAATAGCCTAGAGATTAAGAATAGAATTTTAAAGACAGTAGACTTTACCATTATGCACAATAAGCAGTAAAGAAAAATATCAATTAATACATTTTGGAGATAACACACTCCGAAAATCAATAAAAGGGCCCCTAGCTCCTACCTCTACTCACTGAAATAAAGATTTAGGAAAAACAAAATTTTATGTATTCAGCCTAATGTCTAACGGAAATCGACAGTCTTTTTGTAGAAAAAAAACCAAGCCCGGTCCTATAGGTCAGTTCCCTATTTATAATGAAGTGATCCTTCATGAAAATTCGTCAACAATTTATAAAGAACGAATAAAGCAATTATGCAAAAGTTCTTCTTCATAGAAGTGTTAGATAAGTTCCGGTGAAATTATAAACATTCATAGTTCTATCGACCTGGAGCAGGATAGTTAGTTTAAAATATATTTTATTCATTGAATTGTATTGAACAGCAGGCATAAATGCTATGATCGTTCTCTTCTGGAGCAGGATCGCAACGTCAATCCAACGTCACATCAAATGGAGATGTTTTCGCATGTGAAACGATTGGGAAGCGTTTACCCTTTTTTGTTTGTTATCATATATATAACTACGAAAGCCGGATAGGCTCATTTCTGAAAAGATAAAAAAAATATTTAATTCGTTATAACGAATTAATTATCTCGTTATAACGACTTAGTTATCTCGTTATAACGAGTTAGTATCTCGTTATAACGAGTTAATTATCTCGTTATAACGAGTTAATTATCTCGTTATAACGACTTAGTACGTTTTATCTTGTTATTACGAATTAGTTATCTCGTTATAACGAGTTAGTATCTCGTTATAACGAATTAATTATCTCGTTATGACAAGTTAATTATCTCGTTATAACGAGTTAGTTATCCCGTTATACCGAGTTAATTAACTCGTTATAACGAGTTTAATATCTCGTTATAACGAGTTAGTTATTTCGTTATAACGAGTTGATTATCTCGTTATAACGAGTTAGTTATCCCGTTATACCGAGTTAATTAACTCGTTATAACGAGTTAGTTATTTCGTTATAACGAGTTAATTATCTTGTTATAACGAGTTGATTATCTTGTTATAACGAGTTGATTATCTCGTTATTACGATTTAATTAACTCGTTATAACGAGTTAGTTATCTCGTTATCCCGTTATAACGAAATAATAAGTTGCCCCTCTATTTTCAAATTTAATAGCAATAAAGGAATTAAAAATGGCTGAAGTTTTAATGCCATGTTTAGTTGATAATTATCAGCCGTACTTAACTTTGAAATTGATAAAAAGTTGCAAATTTAAATTGCAATATTGTTTAAATGATATTAATCCTGAACTATCTTGCTGTCAATAATCACAATTTGATAAGTATAGCAATCTTTATTCGAACACATTTACACATTTGTACGTGAACGTCTCCAAGGACACAAATTTAAAATATATATTGCCAAATTTACTTGCTTCAAAGTTTGGCAATTTATGTATGAGAACTTTCTCCGATAAGAGACTTTTATTTTTTTTTTTACATGTTTTGAATGACTTAATAGCTTAATTTCATAATCAATGTCTAAGTACCTAAATTATACATTATAATAGCAAGCTAACGCAGGCGTTAATGCAACATATATTATATACACTTAGTGTGATAAATATTATTTTGAGAGTCAGAAATGTTTTGAAGAAGGGGGATATGGAGTCATCAGCAATAAGGTCATGGGCGTAAAATTCGGGGGGTACTGCCAACACAACATCACGAGGCAGTCATAAGTTTCCGTATACATGTGCATGTATTTGTCTTCGGACTTTAAAGTAAACAACACGAATCAACTGCATCTTTTATACGTAAACGAACTACAATCACAGGCACAACCCCACGAAAAACAAAAAAAAACAAAAACTAGTTTTTCAATAAAATCTTTATTATACACACTATTTGAACAAACTAGATCGACTCGGTTTTATACGGAAACGTATAACCGCCTCGTGTTGTTGTTTAACGCGATATTATGATACAAAAATGTTGTCAAATACAATTGCTTCAATGTTTGGCGATATAATTATGACAACAATCTCTGATGAATAATACTTTTATGATTTGTTTTAGACGACTTCTAGACTTTGATATATCCAAGTTGAATTCCTAAATGTCGCACATAAAATTATGTGTAAAAATCAAACCGCTAAAATTAAATATCGCAGACATTAGTGCAATATTACATATATGAAGACTTTGCGTGGACGACTCGATTTAATCAAAGAGGAAATTCAGCAAAATGCGAACGACTTGTAACATAAAATTTATTAATATAACGCATTACATTGCATTGATGTCTGATTTAAATAGAATAATTCAAATTGTTATAGCACTAAATGTATGTCTAGACAACGCTTTCGCCTATTTCTGAGTGTGTGCTTTTCTTAGGACTCGGGGCTCTCTTTGAAAACCGTAGCTATGTGCCTAATTTTTTATTCTCCGAAATTGATATTTAAAAAGATATATGATTTTTAAAAATAAAAATCTAAAATTTCAGAAGAAACAAAAAGAAATTTGCAGTTTTTACAGTGTTATAATTCTTTATGTATATGCTTTTTAAATGTACTCAAAGAGCAACTTCATAAAATGTATATGATAACATGAATCTGAATTTACTAAATGATTCATAACATGATTGGGTAGAAAATTGTGTCTGTGACAGCACTAACTAATGAGAAAAAGGAGGACAAAATGCAAATTATTTCATTCATTTTATCAATCTACACATAATTGTAAAATATAGAGTATGTGCAGACGTGAAGTAATATTTAATGCATGACATCACATTAGACGAAATTTTAAATGCTTATATGTATGCATATGTTCACCAAGCTAAGAAAATGATTAAAGATATCGTTATATAGTTTGCATTGAATAGTGGACAAGTATTACCAAATATAGTGACTGTCCTTTGAAGCAACATTCATAAGATTTATTATTTAGGGAAGAGCCTGCAAGATATCCTATAACTATTTGAATTATTTTATTCAAATCAGACATCAATTCAGTGAAATACGTTATATTTAGGATGGAATTCATTTTCTCCTTGTATGGTCCTCATCTTAATGTAAAAAGACTTGAACTTGAACTTTTAAATATTTGTAAAATTAAATGTCTCTTTCTTATGATAATCAATTTTATTGGTGCATGACTAATTAAGACCCTGACATCCTTAGATCAATTGCTAGATTCCTTGGTAATCTACCTTAATTGAGGATATTTTGATATGCATATATGTACTTTTTCCCAGTTTCTTGCCTTTGACTATAATATTGCTCTAACATATATACAATACATGTATGTATATCCAGTATATCTCTTATATACTAGTACATTTTTATCAACTGCTCTCATCATATGTAAGACCATGTTTGTTCTATCAATTGGATCCTCCTCCTTCTTTTGTTTGTAAATATTTTTTGCTCCTCCAAGGGCCCAAATTGGACTGATAAAATCTTGAATATTGTATAAATCTGATATTGCAAGTCGTACGAATTTTGTTGAATTTTTCTCTTTGATTAAATCGAGTCGTCTAAGCGAAGTCTTCATATATGTTATATTGCACTAATGTCTGTGATATCTAATTTTGGCGGAATAATGTTTTCACATTATTTTATGTGCGATATTTAGGACTTCGACTTAGATACATCAAAGTGTATAAGTCGTCTAAAACAAATCATAAAAGTATTATTCATCAGAAATTGTTGTCATTATTATATCACCATACATTGAAGCAATTGTACTTAACAACATTTTTATATCATAATATCGCGTTCTAAAACAACAACACGAAGCGGTTATACGTTTCCGTAGTTTTATATGCTATACTTCCTATCACTTAGATATATCAACTTTAGACCAGTTTAAATTTGTTATAACGAGAAAAATTAACTCGTTATAACGAGAAAAATTAACTCATTATAACGAGATAACTAAATCGTTATAACGAGATAACTAAGTCGTTATAACGAGATAACTAAGTCGCTATAACGAGATACTAACTTGTTATTATACAAATATGGACTCAATGTAGGTCAATATGCATTTATAATGACCCAGGATGACAGATATTGACCTCAGATACATGTAGTATATCGACCGAGGGCGCTAGCCCGAGGTCGATATACTTCATGTATCTGAGGTCAATATCTGTCATCCTGGGTCATTATAAATGCATATTGACCGTGCATTGAGTCCATATTTATTATATTATATAATTTCTCAAATTTATTAGGCCTAGTACAATGCATATCTTTTTAATGTTTACAGAGATATTGATATGCAGTTGTTGTAATCCATTAATAAGTTAAATGTAAATGTTTCAGAATTTAATAAATTTTCACATAAAAAACTAACAATAACAACCAGAGTTTCCTTCATTGAACAACAGTCCTTATAATGTATCTTTAAACAGAATTCTTAACATTTAACAATAACAATAATTTTAAATTTATCACATAGATAACAAATAATAAATAAAAAATAGATATCACAGATGTATTTCATATAGGCAATAAAAATGCCATTATTTTTAACCTTAAAACATATTATGACAATGTGCAACAATTAAAACAATAATAACAAAACATGTAACAAAATTAAAAATAATAACAGTAACATCACTGAAGTTATTATTCTTGAGTTCATGAACTCTTTCACTGATTTCACCAAAATACTAGGACATGTACTTGGTCTACTGATTATTCTTAAAACTGATATTGTAGGTGATTGTTACATTTGAACAATTGTACATGGTTGGTAAAACAGGAACATTTGGCAGGGGAATATTTGCATAAATATTGTCTAAACCATCATTCAAGGTTGCTTCATCATTGCAAGTTGTCGAAGTTGGAGAACATGGCTTTGGCAAAGGGAAACCAATTTCAAAATTTGCATTGGTAGGTAATTGAGCCTGGGTAATGGTGGATGATGCGTTAGACTTTGAATTTGATGACACGACTCCTGAACGTGCACTTAAAGTTTCTGACATTAAACGTTTTGTACTTTCGGTTGTTTGACCCGAGTAAGTTTTTAAAGAACTTTCCGATTTGTGCCCTGTGACACTCATGATATGTCTACTCGGCACACGTGCTTCGTCTAGAATGTGGACGGTGGTTGCTCGAAGAGAATGGTTGGTGTATCGCCTTGACAAGGAGGCTGCTTCACTGATGGCACTCATCATGTTTCCAATCTTGTTGTGCCCCAACACTACATTATTGAAGTATACGTTATCTTTTGGTGCTGCACGCGGCTGTTGAAATAAAAATGGGCACAGTGGGTTCAATCTTCGGATAAGTTTCACAAAGCTCCTCAAAGGACATCGGTCACTATCTTTAAAAGAAAAATAATAATAGTCATTAACATTTTTTTCCCCAATGTTCTAACACTTTTAAGAAAACACTGTTATTTTTGTGAACTTATATAGTACTGTATTAGAACATACCTTTAATTTCATACATTCTGCCTTCTGCTTTGCAGCTGTCGTCTTGATGATTCTTTGTTTGTTCATCTCGAATTTTCTCCACATACATACATCCCTCTCCATCAGTACTAACAGAAAAGTCTGATCGTCGTAGAGTTCTTAAATTTTCTCGGCCTCTTCTACCAAAGTGCATCATGATGTCCACAAAGACCTACCAAATATCAAAATAAAGTATTAATAACTTTAGGCTTGTTACATGTTATCTAATATATGACTATTTGCTTTTATCAATTTTAAAATTTACCTTGTGTTGCAACACCTGGGCTGAGTCAGAGCTTGAAAGGTAGTCATACATTTTTATCAAGTCAGCATCAGATACAGGAGGATGGTGGTCTATGTTAGCCTGCCCCTGCCTCTTCAATTCCATTGTCATCCCTTTTTTTTGTTTGAAAATAAATAAATTCTCAATCCTCTAAATACATTTCATAAACAAATACCAAAATAATCAGTAAGCTCATTGACTAGATAATTCGTGGTAGAAGCCGTTAGTCCATTTATGAAAATCTTGAGTCTTACCTTTGAAAAACTTGTTTGACTCTCGGAAGAGAGGTCCCTTGATAATGTCAACATCTGGACGAATAGATTGCAGAAATCTCTGTATACCCTGACGATATGATAAGAGAGTGGTTTTTTTGTACATTTCCCCTTTGTTATTACGGAGTTCCACATAAAATCTCCCCAGCAGACTATCGAGTTCCTCGCACGCTAGGCCTTCGAATTCGGGACTTATTTCTTTAGAACGTAAATATTCACGAAATACGTTGACTGAAATTCTTGTTAATCTTTTAGTATTATCTGATTCCGAGTTATTTACTATCTCCTTTAAGTCCTCTTCGCTATAGTTAGAATAATCTAACTGTGTCTCGGTACAAGCCCTCACCACAGTTAGAATACGTCCCATATACTTGCAATGTAGCGAATCGGAGCGGATCCGCTCCGAAACGATTTTAAACAATATTAAATGATTTGCACCGGGAATAACTACCAAAATAATCAAAACAAACCTTTTTGAGATTGCTTTTGCCTTTTATCCCAAGAAATAATCCATATAAATACGAAAATCCAATTAATTTTCTCAACGTTTTTCTCTTGATTCAAATTACCTCCATGTTTACATTCGGAACTCTCTAGATTGTTCCCAGTAAATGCACTATGCGAGTTATCGCCCGTGGTTCTTTCTGCTACATTACGAATACACGGAACGAATTCTATCGTTAAACCGGGTCCGTAGGACAATATCATTTTAACGATAGAACATTCTATCTATCTTCGCTATAGCTCGCAAACTTGCGAGCTTTCGTGGAATCCATATTTTGATTGAAGCGAAAGTGAAAACGAGGCAGCTCGTGCGAGTCATTATTCGCTTTCAGCGGTCGTTATTAAAAAATAAGTACTTCGTATTGACCAATCAGATTATCGGATTTCACAAAGTTATATAATATAACGAGATAATTGACTCGTTATAACGAGATAACTAACTCGTTATAACGTGATAACTAAGTCGTTATAACGAGATAACTAACTCGTTATAACGAGATACTAACTAGTTATAACGAGATAATTATCTTGTTATAACGTGATAACTAAGTCGTTATAACGAGATAACTAACTCGTTATAACGAGATAACTAAGTCGTTATAACGAGATAAGTAACTCGTTATAACGAGATGACTAAGTCGTTATAACGAGATAATTAACTCGTTATAACGAAATAATCAACTCGTTATAACGAGATAATTAACTTGTTATAACGAGATAACTTACTCGTTATAACGAGATATTAACTCGTTATAACGAGGTAATTAACTCGTTATAACGAGATAACTAACTTGTTAAAACGAGTTAATTTTTTTTTATCTTCTCAGAATTGAGCCTATCCGGCTTTCGTATATAAAAAAATCAATCTGACTCTTTTTTTTAAAAACTATTCTTTTAAAAATATGCGCTGTTACACCAGTATAAAATTTTCATGTGTCATAGGGTTTTATATATACGAATACATCCAACGATTTGAATTAAGGTAATTCCACCCTTACAACTCTAATGGTTCAAAGTACAAAAACTTAATTTATTTTCATTTAATTTACTTTAAATTTTCCAATTAATACAAAAGGGTATAGGCCGCCATATCAATTATTAAAAATGGGAGACATAAATGATATGTACAGATAAAAAATATTAATGAAATCATGGGAGGGTTTTACGTTCGAATTGTTTAAACTGAAAGAATGAATTACAATCCGAGGTAACAAATTGTGTAATTTGAGGGAACGAATTGATAATCTGTGAGAACGCACTGACAATTTGTTATAACAGATTGACATCCCGAGAGAACAGGTTTACTTATATATATATATTTTTTAAAATCCTATGTCCCTTCATGGCTTTCATAGAGGGGCTATTCTCACTCAAAATAGTTCCGATTTCACTTAGCATTTAATGGTTATTACATTGAAATGATTATAAAATCAAGAAAGTGAGATCTACGAAAGTCATGAAGGACATAGGATTTTTTTTAAAGTATAAAAGTAAATCGAGTTCTCGAATTATACAATCCGTTCTCTCGGATTGACAATCTATTAAAACGAATTGCAAATTCGTTTTCACAGGTTACCAATTCGTTCCCTCAAATTACATAATCGTTATCTCGGATTGTAATTCATTCTCTGAGCTAGTTTAAACAATTAGCTTCCTCGGAATGTAAATCCTTCCCATGACTTCATTAATATTATTTATCTGTACATATCGGATATGACAATACGTGTTCAATGAACAGAATATTGTAATGGTTTACATCTTTACCTTTTAAAACATATAACGGTCCAAAATGAGAAAATTACAATTTTCAAATCCATATGCTAATACTGATATTTGTACAAAAATATATATTTATTTTAGAAAGATAATAATGACCCATTTTTACTTTAACTATATAGGGCTTTCAATTATTCTAATATACACGTAACACAAAACCTAAGACTTTTTTTTATAGGGCTTTCAATTATTCTAATGTACACGTAACACAAAACCTAAGACTTTTTGTACAAATATCAATACTAGCATATGGATTTGAAAAATGTAATTTTCTCATTTTGGTACGTAATGTGATTACACAATCCGTTATCTTGGATTGTAATTCATTCTCTCAGTTTAAACAATTCGTTCCCTCGGAATGTAAAGGTAACCCCCCCCCCATGATTTCATTGATATTATTTATCTGTGCATTAGTGTAATCCGACATCTCAAATTAATTTTTCTTTTTTGAGAAATCGACGTGTTCCTTAATGGCTTTCGTAGAAATCGAATCCTATTCTAAAAGAAAACTGTTAATATATACATGTATATTTTTAGCGCATATATTTTGTTTTCACAATCGGGTTATCCTAGTGGATATTTATTTATTCAATTCACGACAGATATAAAAATACACATAGGCAAAAATGCCCCGACAAAAATAGACGAAGAGTAAGTTTTACTGCCGATATATGCATGGTTAATTTACTCCAATAAGTCCTACAGAAACTACATATCGTGAGAGTTTATGCTCAATCAATCAAAAATTTATCTACCAATCCAATTTTCCCTCCAGGCCCGAGTTTCTGTGTGAATGCACAGAATCATGTTTTCTTGCTCTTACAGAATCTGACGGTGGGGAATCTAAATAAATTCTTTATTGGCCTATCAAGAACTGATCACAAATATATATGATAAATTCGTGGATATATAATCGCCTAAACGTGTAAGGGCGACTATATAACCTAAAAATTTTCCCGAGACATATCTACAAAACAGATGGGTCTATATATAGAGTAAAATCAAAATTATATCATATGCATGAATAACAACAACGGATGTGATAAATAAAACTTAAAATAGTGTATGCAATCTGCAGTACATATAACTTTGAAATAGTCATAAATGCAAATTGAAAATTTAGTAGAGATAAAATGATTTTTAAAAAATAATTCATAAAATATTGATGTATCGTAAACTAAAAAAAAAAGATTTATGTATGTATTTTACTTGGTTTCCTAGCATCTTCTATGAGAGTGTCGTATCAGAAACCCTTGGCTAGCGAAGAGGGATTTCTAATAGATTCATTATATATGTAATAAATATTTCGGGGCTTATATATCCTTATTTCTGTTACAACGGAACATACGAGTGATTATCGTCTAGAATATGTAATTTATTAATTAATATTAGTATATGAAAGCATTTTTTTCATTAAAATGCTAGTACAGAAATAAATTATTCATTGTTCGTTTTTTTTTTTATTAAAGTTGGTCAGTAAGTTTACGACTTATTAGAAGTCGGAATAAAAATCATAAATTTATCATAATTCAAAATATAAAGGATGATAAAGAAACCAGAATGTAATTGCATAATATATAAATTATAATTGACGTTCTGTTGAACGATCCTTATATCATAAATAAATATCTTTCCCCATCGTCAGTTTCATTTCTCCCAAGTTTTCGGAAATTGCCGTATGTCACCGCCAACATGTCTTGTCAATTACAGAGGAGTTTTTATTGAGTTGGCGAATGATTCGACATATTAATCAGATTTCTTCTGGGTCTTGTTCTTGTTGCGTACCAATAAGACCAAGACTGTTAATTGACAGCAAAATGGGACAAATCATGAGTAATGAGTCGGAATCCAAATCTTGGTTAAAGATAAGCAATGAAGAGCGAGAGCAAGGACGATTTTAAAGATGTTACTTTTTGTGATACTCTCACATGCACAGTGGCCGAAAGTGCTGAGTAAAGTATAGCATTTGAAGCCCTTCACCAGTTTATAGTGATCATGATCATGTTTTTATATGATTGAAATACTCTCGAATTGGACATTAAACAACATACAATCTATCAATCAATCTTATTGAACATTCTATAAAATATTAGCGGATTTTGCATACATACTGATCTTCAACACGTAGTGAATTGACCTACACATGTATTACAGTTCTGTGTATGACTTGGGCTAATGTGTTCCTATATCCTATAATTTCTAGCATGAGCTACAATGAAGAATTTAACAGATCTCCATTTTATTACATGTATCATATTTATATTGAAATGGTTTTTTTTTAAATTCCCGTTCAATATGTTGAAAGTTGTAAACATTGAGAAACATTTATTGTTCATAGATTGAATTTTTAGAAAAATGACATCGCAGAGAGGGTAACTCTATTTTAAGACTGTTATAACATATAATGTATATATTAAATAAAGTTTGTAATGATATATATTAGCATAATTGGCCTTATGCGAAAAGAAACACTTCGTTTCAATTGATCACAGTCGCTCCGACTACAGTTCAATTCTTTATAACTTAGGTAATTTATTGAAACATCGATGTGTCTCTGCATTGATAAACAACATGTTGTATTCAGATATTTCTGGCCAAATTTCCTCTGTGGATTAATATATGTTTTATTTTTATATATATTCATTTTCCGTGTAAGATATATTTTTAATGCAACTACATCCTGTCTAACATGGCGAAACACAGATCCAGAGAAATCTGAGTATTCGTGTCTTCCAGGACATGGTATAAATTACAATGTACATGTATGCACAAAGAGGGATATGGAAGTACTGACTCTAATGTTATGTTAATCTGTGACTGTTGGGGAATTAAGTCATCACTATAGTAAAAATATATCATGTACCACATCCTACAGCCTCCGCATGCATAAAAAATTCTTAGGTCCTAAAGAATGTAACTTAAGAATTTTTTAAGAACCCGTAATCAAGGGTCCGTAAAATTCACAATTTTGGAAGATTGTTCATCACAACCATACAAGAAGTTATAACTATAACTTAGTTATACAGTTTGACGTCTAGAAGCAGAGGACAAGATTTTCAATGAATTAATGCATTTTCTCTACTTGATCATTAGAACCTCACACAAGCATCAGCACCCTTGACCCAGGGGCCATATAATTCAAAATTTTGGTAGATACATGTAGCTTAATGCTTGATACAAAAATGCCAACAGATTGACTGCTTGACGTCCAGGAGGAAAGAAAAAAGATTTTTTAAGATTGTTTTAATTTTCATGGTTTTAGTTCCATCCCTAAGGGAACAGGGGCTCTGAATTTCACATTTATTATCTCCTTTATCCATAGGAGATATTTGCCAAAATTACTTGAAATTGATTCAGTGGTTCCAGAAAAGAAGTTAAAAATGTTAAAAAATTTACGACCGATTGACGAGTAAGACACATGAATGATCTTAAAATGTGATATGAAGCCGAAAAGTGCCTCAATTTAAAAATCCAATTTTTTTGTTAAATCACTATTGTACATGTAATGCATTTATGTTACTGGTATAAAAGTCTTCTTATTTGTTGTTAAGTGTTCCTGTTCCAAAAATATTGATTCTCTAACTATTTCGTCAGAATGTCAAAGGCAAGGACAGAGGTTTTATTGATTATATAGTGAAAAATAGACTTCTATTTATAACACAGTAAAACATATGCATTCTTTAAAAATCTTCCTCTGTGTTGTTGGGTATTTTAAAAGCAAAACAGGCTTTTGGATATATTTTAAAAGCAAAGCAGGCTAAATTCATGGTCAAGATGAGCATGAGTGCCTCATTAAAAAAATGATTTTGAATTTCATCGCCCCTGAGCATGAGCCTGAGCCTCATTTTTATACATAAAAAATTGTATTATTTACAAGTACATCGATATCAGGCCGGGGTGAAAAATGTCAAAAAATTATATATTTTCAGTTTAATCAAGAAGCTCAATCAATTATATAGTATAAAAAAAACTGAAAATATATATTTTTTTGAAAATTTTCACCCCGGCCTGATCCCGATGTACCTGTAAATGGTACATATTTTTTAACCGATAAACGAAGAGCAAGAGTTTCGCCTTCCAAAGCTGTGAAATGTTTTGCCTCAAGGTAAGGGTTTCATGGGGGGTGGGGCTCTATTGATTATGTAATGAAAAAAATCAAGCTTTGAAATTCTTCACCATTATTTCTAGTTATTCAGCAAACAAACTAAATGCATACATGTAGTTATTATGAATGGGCTTTTAAGGGTGCCTAATCCTACATCGTGAATTTCATGGTCCAATTGTCAGAAATTATGTGTAATAAAAGCATTAAAAGGACAGGGCTCTATTAATTATAAAGTGGAAATGCATAAATGCTCAATCTGTAAAATTATGTAAAATGTGCTCTTAGAATGTTGCCGAAGACGAATTTCATTTTATTCTACAATGTCCTTTTTTATCATGATCTTAGATTAAACTATTTGAAAAAGTATTATTATAAAAATCCAGTGTTTGGAAATTAATCCAACTTCTGAAAACAATAGATTAAAAAAAACTTGAAACTTTTTCTTCCCGTTGTTTGCAAATTCCTTCCTGTGACAGTTGCATATAAAAGCAGAGAGAAACTTTTGTTGCCATTTCATAGTGACCGCTCAAATCTGTGTTTTATCTTTGAATTGGAAATTCACACTTTTTTTTATTATATAGAAATGGCTTTCTTTTCATTATCACTTGTGTAAATAAAAGTTCAATTTGATTTAGGAAAATATCAAAATTAATCGCAATTCAAAACTCAACTTTAAAAAATATCGAGAAATAATTTGATCATTTTTATTCATACTCACTATTCAAGTAACTATTGCAGTTACATATTCAAAGTAAATGCTGAAGCAAAAGTCTGCACCCCACCCGACAGGAGCCACTGACCCTACGGCCACATATTTCAAAATTTTGGAAATTTTGTCGTAATTTATAATTTCATCATTAAATGGATGATTAATACCAAGAAGCAGATTTCAAAGCATTAATTTATTTTAAGATTATGTAATCAACCTCCTTCTTACCCCTGACCCAGGGTCTCTGAAATTAACCATTTTGAAAGAGGCACCTTTCTTCATCATAGATATGTACTTAGATCATTGGCATAATACCCAGGAGCAAAAAATAATGCAAGGGAATTCCTGTATTTTGACTATGTAATCAATAGAGACCCGCTCTAGCACCAGAACTTCTAGCCCAGGGGCCATGAAATTTACAAATTGGAAGAGGCATCCTTCTTCATCGATATCATAATATATACGCAATGTTACAGTACATAGTTCATTAAGTTAATACCGAGGAACAGAGAAGAGGATTTTTTTTAGAGAATTAATGTATTTTCACTGTATAATCAATAGATCCCCATTCTAATACCAGAACCCCGTACCCACGGGCCATGAAATTCACTATTTTGGAAAAGACATTCTTGCTTATCATAACTATATACTTGGTTTGTTAACTTTGTTTAATACCCAGGAGCAGAGAAGAAGATTTTCAATGAAATAATGCATTTAAAATTTCTATATATTATCTATATAGCTCCTCCCTAGCACGAGATCTCCTGGCCCTGGGGCCATGAAATTCACAATTTTGAAAGAGGTAGTCTTATTCAACAAAACTATGTACTTGGTTACTTTATTTCATACCCAGGACAAAGATATTCAAGAAATTCATGCATTTTCAATATGTAATCATTAGAGCCTCGCTCTAACACCAGAACCCCTAACCCAGGGGCCATGAAATTCACAAATTTGAAAGAAACCTCCTTCCTCATCATAACTATGTACACAGTTCATTAATTTAATACCCAGGAGCAGAGAAGAATACTTTCAAAGAATCAATGTATTTTCGCTATATAATCAATAGGGCCCCGCCCTAACAGAAGAACCCCCTACCAAGGGGCCATGAAATTCACAATTTTGGAAGATACATTTTGGCCATCCTAACTACATGTATGTACTTGGTTAGTTTTTTTTAATACCAAGGAGTAGAGAAGAAGATTTTCAAAGAAATAATGCATTTTGACTATATAATCTATATAACACCGCTCTAGCACTATAACCCAATGGGCATGAACCTATGGCCAATGAAATTCTCAATGTTAGAAGAGGCATCCATATTCAACAAAATATGTACTTGGTTACTTCATTTAGTGTCCAGGAGCAGAGAGGAAGGTTTTCAAATAAATAATGCATTTTCACTTTATAATTTGTATATAGCCCCGCCTTAGCACTAGAACTCCTGACCCAGAGGCCATGAATTTCACTATTTGGTAGAGGACTCGATGCTCATTACAATCAGGACAACAGTTTGACTGTTTGATGTCTGGAGTAAAGAAGATGTTTAAAGATTGTATTAATGTTAGTGGTTTTGACCCCACCACTTACGCCGGCGCAGGGGGGGGGCGGACAATAAAATTAACAATTTATGTTCCCCTTCAACCATAGGTGCTTCATGCCAAAATTGTTGAAATTTGTTGAGTGGTTGCAGATAAGAAGCTGAAAATATTTAAAAGTTAATGCACGACGCTCGAGGACGGATGAAAACAAATATCAATAGGTCACGTGAGTTTATCTAAAAAATAAATGTAGATGTAAAGTCAGCATTTCGTAAATTATATGGCCGATAGAATGACCTTCTCAGCAAATTAATATAAATGTTGACTGACGTTCTTTAATATAAATTGATTGTTAGGCCATTATTTATAAATGAATTGTTGACAGATTTTTCCGTTATTTTCCAATTATGATATGGAGCACGCAGTGGGTGTGATCGGTCGGCAGGGTATACTAACTTCTCCATGGCACCTGATCCCACCTCTGATTTTCAGAGATCCGAGTTATCATTTTTTCTACTCCAAAATTTGTAAATTGTTTAATTAATTGACTTTTGAACTACTGTTGGTTATCTCCATACATATACATAATTATATATTATGTACATTGTATGTAAAATATGGAGATTTCATTGAATTGGATGGAAAAAAACATGATATCACCTAAATTCATCAATTTATTTTAATTACTTTTTTATTTATTTCTGCTAGAGAATCGGGTGTACAGCGTATGTCAGAGTCTGTGTTTGCTGGACTCTGTCGTGAAGTAGGGACTTCTACACAAGTCAACATAAGAAGAGAATTAGTAGAATTCAAACAATTGTATAAGCGTCTAACTGGGGAACCAAATATAATATATAGTGGAAGCCGTCGAGAAGGATTTAGAATGGCAGGATCGGATGTTGATTTCATGGTCTGGCCAAACGGCTTTCAAGTTATCTGGAACTTAGATCAGGCTCAGAATCCTAATACAAATGAAAAAATTATTTTGTGTGACTGTTCCGAAAGTCCACCCGGATTCACTTTACTTGAGTTATTGATACCTACAAACTATGAAAAAACCATGCCATCCATTGTAAGAATTAACGACAAATTTTATGTTTCCAGTTCCATATTCAGACGAGTCAATTGTGATTCAAATAACATTGAACATGAACCATGGATTGTTGAAAAATGTATTTCTTCACGAACAGAATTATCAAGTTTATAGTTGTAACATAGCTGTGTGATCTTTTTTTAAAAATACCAAAAATAAATCTTTAGGATATATCAATGTTCCAGACTTTTAAAAAATTCAATATGACAATGCCAAATCATATAGAAACTTGTGAACAGTAAGAAAATAAATGTTTTATTGTCTTACTGTTCACGTTTTTTTTTTTTCTATTTTAGACATGTGTAAGTAATTATTTAATTGTACCTAAAACTCTACGAATATTTTATGATTGAACCATATCAGTCCTGAATCTTTAGCTAAGAATTTAAAGTTTGTATAAATATGCTTCCATGCAATTAAATCATATTCCTACTCTTATTCAATAGCACATTTGTTTTCACAATTAGGTCTGTGCTGTATTTTTTGATATTTAAAATGATTATAAATGTTTCTGAATCTTTTTTATTCCAACAAAGTACTTAAAAAAATCAGGTTGGTATGGTTTAATATAGACATTTTTTGACATTTGTTTGACATTTGGTCATGAATACAAATATTTTCTGCTTCCGTACCTCATTTGTGGTGAATGGCAGTTAACTATTGTAAATAATAATTTGTGATACTTATCAAACAAATCATGTGGAGCCCTTTATCATACAATGCCTTATAAAATACACATTTATTGAAATCTTTATTTAAGTATTATACTACAAAACTAATAACTTGACCAAATTTTGATGTTGTCTTACAATATCATGATCAAAATGAAATAATCAACTGGTAAACTAAATATCCAATTAAATCAGTAAAACCCTAACACAAAGGTTTATTAGCTCAGCGTTCAAGCAATCATAATATTGATATAATTATGACACATTAAGAATTGAAATTATATTGAAAGAGTAAATGTCTCCCCCGCATTTCAAAACATCTGTTTCTATGGCAACTGCCAAAGTGTTTCTATCAGTTTTTCTATCAGTTATATTAAAATATTTTTTATTTAAAAAAAAATCAACAAGTGTATACAATTTGTATACATTCTTTTATTTGTAATTTTCAATCACTTTCGTTTTAAAATAAAGACAATATGAAGAAATTCCACGAACTTTTGGATCAACCCCCGTATACTGGTCCCCCCCCTATAAATTTCTAGATCCGCCACTGACTGAACTAATGCGTTTCTTTTCTCTCTGTTAGCATTAAAAAATGAAAGAGCTATGGTAAAGGATAGGAAAAAAATTATATACATGTATTTATGTAAGGAATGTTTTAGTTTGTTTTAGCTCTATATCAGAAAATTCCTAAGAGATTAATCGAAGGATAACTGCGCTTACCGCTGCTGTGTTTTGGGTCTTTTTCAGTAGCTTCTGTTGCTTTTAATTCTTGAAATAAGTTCACTTTTATATATTTACTACAGTGGTCTGTCAATTAGATACCTAATTAGAATGTTAAAAAATGATTTTAGACTGTTATACAATAACTAATTTAATGTTTTTTGTCTTTACGGTTTACGAAATACAGAGCATTTACACTTACCTGCCCTTGATTGAACATTATATATGTAAGTATAATTGGCGGGGCTAACATATCGTAAGAATGAATCTAAAATTAGACTGGATGAATAACAATGAAATGTATTCTTACATGTAAATACTATGTCATTATATTCCACATCCTTATTTACTCTGTAAGGCACAGGTACCTTATTTACATAACAGGTTTTAAACGTACGAGTTCATCCATGTATGTAAAGAATATTTTAAACCGATGACTGATTATTTAACGTATTCGAACACAGCGTCCTAGTTAGCTAAAACATGCTACCTATATGTCAGGTGACGGAAGTTTGTGAATTTCACTTCTCTTTTTATTATCAGAAAAACTTTCTAAAGATATCACGTGGTGATTTATAATATTTAACGTGTCACGGCCCTTTTTACAACGGAGAGAGCAAGTGTAAGAGGAAGCAGTTTTTTTTAACCATGAGCGCATGTTTGTCTATTAATCTCTTTTTAACACAATATTTTACTGATGCAAATATACAATAACTGTAGAAGGAAAACATTAGACAAACATGTGCTGACTATGTATAAAGTCAGGAAAACAGCAGGCGTCCTCATTATCGTACTGAGATTACAGAACTTGTGATGACTCACACCTCAGAAAACAGATTCGTACATCAGAGATACATACTTTTATTTATTATAATAAAGTAAAGTTGTAGATAAGATGTTCATCATTCCTGCTATTTAAGGAATCCCGACCCTCTGCTATAAATTTGACTTTAGAAAATTTAAAATTTGTAATATTGATTTTCATAATCAACAGTAACACTAGAGTCACACGGAAAATAGTTTGAAGTATGGAGCGCTGCTTATTTTTTCAGAAATGATACTTATGTCAGATCATGGTATGAAAAAATTTAATACGGAGAACGAGAAGTAGTAACGATTTATTATCACAACATTAAATTTAAGATATGAGGTGCATATAAAAATCTATTAAAATCATGTTCAAAAACATCATGAAGCGATGCTTCCTGAGTCAGAAAATCACAATGTTGTATGTGGTTGTAAGAAAAAAATACATCTGTGAGGAGGAGTTATCTTTCTTCTAAATATTTCTTCGTGTGAAAAAATGTCATACTAACAAAAATGCAGTATTAAGTACTTGAAACATTTAACCAGTTTTAAAATGGTCCTCAAAAAGACACAACTTATTCAATTTATAAGGCTTTTGAATTTGGATTCAAAACTTTTATTGTAAAATAAAATAAAACAGTTTCAAAGAAATTGGCAAAAGAAATAGAAAGCAATGTTTCCATCATATATTAGATTTCATCGAATTGACTACTCAGAGATCTCAATTAGGAAACTATGAGTAAGAAAAGTGTGAGTAGTATTCATATTTTGTACCCTAAAAGTTATCTGTCTTATCAGAGGGTCGGTACCCATTAAAGAAAACTGTCTGTTTTGAAAGTTTATCTTCACGCAAAATTTCACAGATCCTTAAGTGCAGTCATCCTTTCTATGAAATGCACACAGGGAAAGAAAAAAATATATATTACTTCATGTACCTCTTTTATTTTCTTAAGGCTATTTATTTTTTTTTACATCAATTTTCAAAACTATATAATTTTCTTACAGTCTGCATGCTTTTTTGAAACTGCGTTTGAGAAAATTTTTTTAGATTTTATTAAATCTGCAATAGAGTTTGTTTCACACTTCTGTTTGTCGAAAGGAAAAGGAGTCAAAAGAGGAATGTTTTACCTGGACCCAATAACACAACATACATGTAGCCCTAAAACAGAGTTCTATGGCCCGGTGTAGTTATTGCCCTATGCCCCCAAGGGAGCGAACAGGAATGCGTCAAGTAAGTCAATTAAGTTGTCTAAAAGATACCATTCAAGCCTTTTTAAATATGCCTCTCATATGCTATAAAATTGGAATTTCTGTCATCTTTTTCGTGTGTGTGAGTGATGATAAGTGGGCTGTGCCTTTAATTGTACAGAGACTTAAATGGCGGTGTGCAAGTGTTAATACAGGTAACTTCAAAATAATTTAGAATGAAAATACTGCTGGCAATATCAACGATACCTCATTTTTCATTTATGTTTATCCAGGCCATTTAAACAGACTCTTTAATAAATATAATTGGCCTTAATTGTTTCAAAAACTCAGCTTTTTAAAACTTTGTTATACAAAATTACTTTTGTTGGGCTGATCAATCCCTGTGACACATTTAAATCCATTAGTTATCATAGACGTGTGTCATGTTTGCCTCCCGTGTTCCAAGACGCAAATTGTCCTTACAAAAAATAATTGCGATGAGATTTAGCTTAGTTGACAGATATTTCTGATATGGCAATCTTTATCTGTACTTTTGAGTAAATCTTTTTAATCTGATAAAATTAATACAAGTGAAGCTCTAGATCTTCTGCAGTTGCATTGATATCAGGACAACATATCATGTCAATCGCCGTTTTTGCAAATATCGGTCAACAAAAGAAGTGAAACTTCGTCGGATAAAAAAATTTAAATATTTTCCCGTAAGGTATTGAAAAATAATAATTTGGTGTAGATAAATAAATGAATAAACCGCTACTAAATATCACTGTGGTTATTCTAGACGCCTTCAATGAAACAACGTCTGCAGAGTACCGGTATCTGCTCATCCAGTATCAGTATGAATCTTGTCACTTTTCACGTTTAAAGAACTTTGTAAGGATAACTCAGAAATTAATTATTTTAAAAAGTTAAACTTGTCCTCATCATCTCTAATGATGTCAATTTTATCGACGAAACTATGAATTCTGCTAAATATTGACAATTAAAAGATATTATCTATTTTATTGAAGTAGACTGTTTTGCATTACGTCACATATCCTTTTTTGCCATATGTGCTCAAAGTAAATATTACGCAAGCTTTATGTTTCTTTTTTTCTATTATAGTCTGTTGCACGTGCAACAAATCTGGGAAAAGGAGAAATTACCAATCTGCGGTTAAAGTAGGTTTTGGCGTAATGCAAAAGGCACACTTCACTGGAAATGATAATAATTAGCCTCAGTCGTAGGAATTTGTAGCCGTTTTGTTTACCAAGAAACAATGTCTGTGAAGTACAAAAAATGGTTTGAAAAAGATTACAGAGTGGATCAAAGATTTCTTTTTTTTTCTGAGTATCATTTAAAGTCTCAGAGATTTGACTGGAAATGAACGCATCCCTTCGATGTTATGACCCAATAGTCTTATAAAGCGACTGTTTTTATTAGTATTTTAATAAATATGTGTGTCTTCCTTCTATTTTATGCCTGAATGCTGAAAAAGCTTCAGAAGTCGATAGACAGTGCTATTCTTTAAACATGTGCAAGGACAATAAGGTTACACGTAAGAGTATATGCAACAAAAAGTCTCAGTTGCACTTATTACTTCCAGGTTTTTTTTTTATTTTTCTTTTTATGCCCCTGTAATCGAAGATTCGGCGCTCTATAGTTTTTGCCCTGGCTGTCCATCTGTCTGTCTGTTTGTCCGTCTGTCTGTGCGCAAACATATCTTTTTAGTTGGCCGGTATGTCTATAGCTTTCCTATTTCACAGGTGTATTCTATGTGACAAGACCTGTCTTTGGGTATTATCTTCCACTTTAAAAATATTTTTAAAAGACTAATTTTACTTTAACATTTTACACTGGAGGATGCTTCGTGGTAAGTTTTGGCAACCACATGCAGAAAATACCCGTTATACGGGTAAACCATTTCGGAAGAAAATTTACTTGCATATAACACATTTTAATTAGGGCCGGTACACACGTTAAGGCTTGCCTTATAAGTAAAAAAACTTACGTTTTGCAGGACGTAAGGCTCTCATGCCCACACGCTAAGGCAAGACTTACAATATTATAAACAACATTTACATAAAATCAATGTGTTTTCAAACCATAAACATCGTGCGTTATTAAAAGGAATAATAGATTGCTAGCTAGGACTTTGAAATTGTTTTACCTTAACAAAGAAGAGGAGGTTAACTGAAGTTTTTGCGGATTTTTCATTATCTTTTTTGAAAATACTTTGTGTTTTCTTCAATATACCAACGTGTATGGTTTTATAAAAATAGATTGAACTTTGGATAAATGGTTTTCATTGGTTAAGAAAAAATGTCAGCTAAGTCTTGTATTAAGAAATAGAGCAGTGTTCTATTCCAATGTCAGACTTGTAAGGCTCCAAAAACATGTATTAAGGGTGTACACACGGTAAGGCTAGAACTTAAGTTACAAGACTTATAAGGCAAACCTTACCGTGTGTACCGGCCCTAAGATATTACCTAATAAGCAACTAGACAATTGAAGCAATAATCACAAGAAATATGGGTTATGTAGCTAGTGATAATAGTTTCTAACTATTTTTATATGTCATTGTGGGTATCCAATCATTATTTTAGTACTTGCAGTAAAGAAAAAAAACCACATGATCTAAAAGAATTCCAGCTAATAAACACCTTTAAATCTTTATATTCAATAATACACTGTTTCAAAAATTTATTTGTAAATTTTATGGAGAAAAAATTAAGATATTTCTTTTTTCAACTTTTGGTTACGGACACTACACACTTTACAAGTTATTTACAATAGGATGAAACTTAACCATAAATAGAGGAATTTCAACAAGATTTTCTTAAATATAACACCATTTGGAAAAAATAATGACATGCTATTTGACTTAAATCCTTGGATGTCAATAGCATCTGCCAATATCAAGGTGATGTAACACCAAGGATCTTGCAAATGAAAATGGTGCAATCTGGGTTTCCCAAATTAGTTGCAATATCAAAATGAGGGAGAAAAATAAAGTACATTGACTAACTTGTTAAACAAACTTCTGACCCTTGTGAATATATTTGCATTAGTGTTTTAACACTGCCTGTTTCAAACTGCCTCAAATCCAGGTTACGGACACTACAGGGTTTTGTAGTGTCCGTAACCACATTTGTAATGATAACAGACAAACAGTGGTGATGATCAGGAAAATTACAACACATCTCAGCATCTATATGAGAAGCCTATCTAGGAAATTAGTTAAGATATTTATAGAGCTTTCCAATTTCACAGCATGAAAGTGGTTACGGACACTACAGTGTTTTGTAAAAACTTAATTTTCTACATTAAAACATGATAAAATTTCATTTCAGTTGTTACATTGACCCAACTTTTTTCTGTAAGTAACAGAGCATTAATACGGTGATTTTAGACAGAAATCTGAGAAAATAAATGATATGGACATTATTTTTATTTGGCATAATGAGAGATGGTGAAATTATGTTAAAAATGTATAACATTGCACCCCTATTACATTTTCTTTCATATCTTCACAAGTTGTTAGTCAATCCTGAAAATTCAAGCACCAAAATAATTTGTAAAATAAATTCTAAAGTCTGATAATGATCATTGGCATAAAAATTTATGATATATAACAATTATTTCAATTGAAAAATGGTGTAATTTCAAAGTGCAACCGCATAACGCTAAAAAAGGTCATTTTTGGAGTATATTTATTGCATATACTTTAATTCTGTTAAGGCTATATCAACAAAATTTTGCATACAAGTCCTTTATAAGTATGCCTATAAATGAATTATGATAAATTACATGTAAAGAAATTAACATTTCTAAAACAGGTCTGGACGATTTCTAAATAAGGAAGTCAAGAACGATAACTGTGAATTGCTATTAATACACGGAATAAACAAGGCAATAATTCTTCTGACCAATCAGATAACAGCATTTAGATAAACCCATGAGAAAATAAATTAAACACGTGTTTAAACAAGTTTTTTGCTCAAAAGATTTTTTTAAAACAAACTTTTTGTAAACTTTATGCGCATTTGGGAATATTATATTATTTATGACAATTCTACCGTGAACAAACACGACTTGAAAGCTTAGAATACGTTTAAAGAGGGATAAAAAATCTGTCTTTAGGAGGTAGAAATCACAAAAGTTTAACTTACGTGAAACATTTGATATAAATACGGTAAATTTTCAGTTTTTAGATTCTGACATAAAAATCTTATCGAAAAGATATCAGTCTTAAGTTTATCATTTTTGAATGTTTATTACAGAATAGTCCATGCAGTTTCTGATATGCGAGGTAAGATATTGGGATAAAACGCATTCATGTGTAATTACAGGATTCTCTTTTCTCCACGTTATACGCCTTTCCTTATGCCCATTTAAAGTCTGCATTTCCGGCACTCATGAAACCCGTGATAATTTAAAACTATATGTGTATAGTCCATACGATAAACACCTGTGTGAGTTGATCTATACACTTTGAATTTAAGCATTATCGATGAAAATCGGACGGATAAGCAAAATTATATTTACCATCATATAATATATTCTGGTAAAGGTTATAATTGAATTTGATAAAAAATTGTTGGTGCGATCTATACCTCTGTAAACGATTACATTCTATCGTGCATTTTTTTTTCTTTACCAAGATAAAAATGTCAAGGTTGTTCACGGTAAAAATGTGGGGAATACCTTATTCTTCAAAAGTTTTCATCTTACTTCTGCAGATTTTTTGTTAAAAAAATCTTTTTGAGGAAAAAAACAAAAACACGTGTTGTCCTTTTCTTCTTTTAAAATGTGTTTTGAGGTGTGTGAAAATGCAGTTGTCTGATTGGACAGAAAAATAATTACGTGTACTTGATGTACATTTATAGCAACTTTCGGTTATCGTTCTTGACTTCCATATTTAGAAATCGTCCAGAGCTGTACAAAGCATGTATAACAACGTAGTATTCTTAATGCGCCCTATATTGTGTTTCAACCGAAGATATAGAAAATTATACCTTAATTATACACTCCATATTAATTCTCTTTTCAGCCACACCTATGAATTAAAAAAAAATCTATCAGAAAAATGTTCTTGACATACAATTTTACATTTGAAAAGTCATGTTTTACCATCAAACACGTATTGCGTGCTGAAAAGAATGTGATCTAATTAATACTTAGATGTTCGCTTATGTTTTGGCTATTTTAACTGTCATTAATTACCTATCATATAGTTTGTCTGTGTAATTATGCAACTACTGTAAATCACTTTATATTCGCAAGAACTTTATCTTCGCGTAGTTAAGCGAGACAGTTTGCTCGCGAAATTTAATTCTGGCACATAATAGTATTCCTAAGGATTATATAGAGCAATTACCACAATTCGTTAAGTTTTTGTCTGGCTCTAACTTGTTGCGAAAATTTAGTGATTTACAGTAATTACCTGATACAGAGTAACCTGTCAGATTACGTCTTCTCTCTCTGTGTATCTGTATACACATATTCTGCTATGTAACGATCCTACCGAAAGAAAATGAGTTTTGTCATCATAACTCAAGCTCCATGGTGTGTATACTACCTGTTCCCCTGTCAATATCAGTGACAAAAAGTGACTATCATTGTCAATAATCTGTACGAGTTGGTGTAAACATCACGAACCAAAATGTGTGACATTATGTCTGTACAGATTCCTAATGGTATCAGTCCTGATCCTGATGGAGGTCCTGTGTAGGAAAACCGATGTCTA
Source organism: Saccostrea cuccullata (assembly GCF_032062105.1). Classification (NCBI taxonomy): domain Eukaryota; kingdom Metazoa; phylum Mollusca; class Bivalvia; order Ostreida; family Ostreidae; genus Saccostrea; species Saccostrea cuccullata. The sequence continues at coordinate 68,106 of NW_026922597.1, forward strand.
CCACCACGCTCTGTCACCACTACACGGTCAACATCAGTTATAGAATTATTCATAGAATATTAGGTACTAATAAGAACCTATATATCTGTCAAAAATCAAAAATTCACCACTTTGTTCAATATGTAATTTAGAACCAGAATCAATCAAGCATTTATTTTTCTGCTGTCCACAAGTTTCTGTGATTTGGTTAGCATTGTCAGATTGGATATTTCAAAAGTCTGGTACAAGAATTGTATTTGATGTCAAAACTGTTATTTTTGGTAATTTGGAAGAAAATCATATGGCAATTAATTTGATTATCCTACTAGTGAAGAAATACTTATTTCAACAATCAAGAAAGAACAATAATATTGTTTTTAATGAAATCTTAAAATATTTAAATAATTACTATTGTTTAGAAGAAAAATTGTCAGGAAATATATTTTACAAAAATAGATGGTCCAAGTGGAAATGTCTTTTTAATGTGTCTAATAGTAACTCTTAGAATAATTACTGATTGAATATGCGTTGCATATTGCGTAAGTTTATGTTTATGTATATTATACGTATATTGAAGTGTATCTATCCTTATGTATGTGTGTATTTGTATTTTTCCAACAGGTATAAGAGTGGCAGAGAGAGGTGTATATGTCTTGCAATTATTTAAATAAAAAAAAAAAATAATAATAATAAAATAAATTGCTTCTGTTTGTCAATAGTGATGCAATGATCTAAATACGAAGTATAAAAATACCTCTGGGTATTACGTAACGGAAGTAAACATGCTAAGTGTATAATTATAATTGACAATTGTGCCTCTTTAAAATTGTGAATTTCATGGCTTTTGATACAGATTCCTTTTGCCTTCAGTTTTGGTCTTAATGGAGGACCTACGTAGGAGAACCGATGTCTACCTCCATGATTTGTCACAATTACACGGTCAATATCAGACACAATAACATCTCCATTACGGTTCTCTGTGATACATCCAGGTCTGCGATACAGTCTGTTGTACACTGTCTGTATGGGCTGTTCCGTGTCGTTATACCTTGTTACCATGGTTATTTCTATAGGATCATCTCTATATATTTTACCGTGACAGATCTAACATGGGGCTAGACAACAATGTATGTACATGAGATCATTTTTTGAATTTTTCTCCTACAGTCTCTACGATTTGCACTTCATTTAATAACATTATTACATCGTCCATGTTGATTTCTTTAGTCAAGGAGAGCAAGATATGTTGTGAAAGAGTTGGAATACCCTTTATCTTAAAGACAAGGGTTTTCTTCAGAAATAAGAGAAATTTTACTGGCATTTTTCCTAATTGTTCAAATCTATGTTCATAGTTCCCTATGCTTGCAAGGTGTCTGTTCATTTTTTTATTTTGTTGATTTAATCTGTACATCATAAAAGATTTCTGCTGGGTTTTAAAATCACATATCATGGTGTCAATAAGGCTCTTTAGTCTCTGGGATTTCATCAACATATCTGAGTGCTTGCCAGAGACTATAACAGGACACGTTTTTATCTCAAATTTGATTTCTGCCAGAAGAAAGCAGCTCTTATAGAGAATATCACTTCTAATGTTATGAATGATTTCTCTCTTCTGTTGACGGTTTGTTTTATACAAGGACCTGAATTTGATATCCATTCTGCTGTGTTTTCTGTGTTCTTTACATTGAAAACATACAGGAAGTTCACATGATTTACAGAACATTTCGTATATTTTATCTGGGTGTCTCACACAGGTCTCTTGTTTTGGGATATATTCATACTTCTCGCGGTAAATCACAACGTCATGGTAGATGGTATTTAAATCAATAACATGTCTATCTTTACACTGTAGACACAGGCCATTTTTACACGTGTTACAGTAGAATTCTGTGTCCCCCTGACATAAAAAACACTGTCGTACTTTACACTGGGTGCTGAATCCTAGCACGTCCATAATATTGATGGTCTATATACTATAGTACATTTAAGAACACAATCTGCTGAAATATAAAAAAGAAATTACACACAGTTTTTTTCAGGACGAACGCCTCTTAAAAAAAGAAATAATATTAACAAAATATTACACATGTACATGTAAATATTTATTACCTTATATCGATCACAGCATGGATATAGAAGAAAATGAAATAAGCGCCATGCAGTCACCATGGTCACCTATCAAGCGTTATGATATGTTTTGGAACAGATTTTATTGAGGTTTACATGTACTATATATTATTTATTAGGATTATCAATTTTATATGAAAATACACACATCTCACCTATCTGCCTCAACTCTTCAAAAAGCTTGCCGTTTTCAGAGCTGTTGACATTTATTTGTTTACAACGGGGCGTTCGATATTAATTAAAGCGCTCGTATTCAGGCTCTTTTGTGATATGACTGTACTTGTACACGTACATTTAATTCAAACTAAGCGTTCAATAAAACGCCAAGATACTGAACGCTAATGTTCTTCAGACTTGAGGGGTTGGATCCAGTAATCAAAAATATTGAGAGTTTTTGTCAAGTATATTATTTTTTGAGAATCTGCACTAAAATAAAAAAAAAATTGGGATCAGTGTGCTTTTTTTAGTACATAGCAATAAGTATGACCTTAATTACTTCTTTACTATAATAACTTCTTAAAAATACGAGGGTTTATTTAGAATAATATAACTGTGTCTCAGGACAATCATTCACCACAGTTTCGTTAAAACGGATCCGTAGGATATTTATCATTTTAACGATAGAACGTTCTTGATCTATCGAGGGTTGTCTGTGAAGTTCGTGGACTACATTTGATAATTACGGATAAACATCAGTGGCAGATCCAGGAATTTTTTTTAAAGGGGGGGGGGGGGCGACCAGTTCGAGGTCAGGATAGGGGCCCCCAGCCACACCAAAAAAAAACAAACAAACATTGATTTATCAAATATTATGTATTTTTGGGACTGAAAAGGGGGCTACCCCCTCTAAATCCGCCAGTGATAAATATATCAAAATATTATTTTAATTGAATCATTGTTTCATTTGATACACATTTCACAAAATGGCACAAAATAGTTTTATTGTTATCAGATATGAAAAAAAAAAATAGAAATGATGTACCTTACCCCACGTCAAATGCTCAATACATGTTAATTTTCTCAACACAGTCACCGTTTAACTCATTATATTCTTATGTCGGTTTATAAAACCAGTCATCAAAAATGTGTACAATCAATCCAGATTTTATACGTAATACAGTGTATAATATTTAGCACTTCCTGTCTCAGATCCTGCAAATCATCAAACCTTTGTTCGCGTAAAAACGATTTATTTACAGAAATACGGCAAAGTCGACGTCATGGAGCAAAATTCATTTTTGAAACACTACAATCTCGGAGTGATGGTCTTATTACACGCATTTTATCCTGTAAACTTATCCTCCCGTCCGAAAAATTTATATTCCACTTAAGGACGTTCGATCCTGAGATTTTGAGTGGATTTCGGTCGTGTCCTTTATCTATAAAATTCTTTATCATTTTTAAGTTCTAACATTAAATCTGAATTCTACAATGCAAATTGAACTATAATTAATGAAAAACCGCGATTAAATTCTATTCAAGTAGAATTAAGCAGAGGACTATATATTTTGTGGCGGAAGGATTTTTAGACGATCAGTTAGATGATCAGTTTTTCCCCATTTGAACTATTACAGTACTTTTAATTTTGGATTCCTATTTTTCCATGCTGGTTGCACACAAAGCTGTTTTTTGCTGTGAAATGTGTTATGCTGGTTCTGAATATCTATTAAATAATTTCTTATGAATTCTTTCAACAAAGTTTGACAAATATAGTAAATATATTCTGAAAATCCGTGGAAAAATTGAGTCAATTTTAACGTAAAATTCACACTTGTTTTAGTAATATCTGAAAATTTACATCATATACCCCCACTTTTGATGTTATTTTCTAAATATTCAAGATAACTTTGACCTATTTGCTTAAAATCAGAGAAAGTTTAAGACTTTAAAATAACTTTCTTGCTTACAAAATTTTCAATGCCAGAAAAATCATTTTATTAGTGCAGAAAGGTCAAATAATTGATTATGCGAAGAATTTGAAACTTTTTCTAAGTAACAATTTTAAAGTGTCTTTTTTTAAAAAAACAGATTCAGAGTTCATTGTGTTTCATGCATTAATTGGATAAAAATATTGGAGAGAAAACGTCCACGATGTAATTTTTAATTAGACACAAATTTCAGTGCAAAAAGGTCATATTAAATGTACTGTAGCGCCAAAGGAAGCGTATTGACCCCCATTTTTTGATTTGAATTTTAATCAAGCTATGTATGTAGAAACTAAAAATATACTTGGCAAAAAAAGTTTAAGACTTTAAATATCAGGATCGAACGTCGTTAAATACGAAAACGGCATTTACAGCATTCATATCCGTCTCTTTTGGTGTTTTCCGATGTCAGAATTCTATCACTGCTCTCTATCTGCTCCAATGTCCCCTTTTCGAACAATGCTGATCCTGTCTGAATAAATTCTTTACATAATTTCTCAGCCATTTCTATACTCTGAAGTTATTTGACCTTTCTGTACTCAAAATGTTATTCTGGAGTTAAAATTTCAAAAAGCGATAAAATCATTAAAACATTATCTTATACATGTATATGTAGAAAATGAAATACAAAGTGGGGTTTGTGATGTTAAATTTTAGATACTCAGTATTACTATAATAACTAAAGATAGTCTTAATTCAAGCTTAAATGAGGCCCTTTTTTCAGGCTTTTCAGTATATATTTGGTTTATGTGCCAAATATGACGATGAAATTAATGACAGGTAATTTAATTAATATAAAATGTAAGACCACCATTGAATTATCATTTTGAAAGATGCAGTCTCATAACTGCAATGGTGTGAGCAAACAAATTGAGTAACACACAAAGTAAATGTATATATTTATAACGCGCGTTACTCAATTTGTTTGCAGTTATGAGACTCCATATTTCAAAAATGTTAATTCCATGCTTATATTTACATTTTGTATCCCCTGTATTTTGCCGTTATTTTAATTTTTTTATCATATATCCCCGCCTTATCCTTCATGTAAGTTGCAATTGTTAGAACAGCCTTTGGAACAGCTTTTTCCGGAAAGGAAAATAGTGCATAATGATAACAGATAACAATAATCAAAGTTTTATTTATTTTTTCAATCTAAAATAATAAACTATATTTTCGCAACAAATAAATACAAATGGATCGAATAACACATAAATTTTTCGCTCTGTTTAAACAGTAAAGGCGTAGTTCCTGTATTCATACGGCAGACAAACTTACATTGATTAGGTCTTGTGTGTTATGTGTATATTCATCACTTAATTGTAATTTTATAATACTTTTCATTAGGGTCAAACAAAGTAAATGTAAATATATTAGTATTAATTGACAAATTACATTTTCTAGACGATAATCACTCGTGTGTTCCGTTGTAACAGAAATAAGAAATATAAGCCCCGAAATATATACACATGACTGTAAAAAGAATCCATTAGAAAACCATCTTCGCTAGCCAAGGGTTTCTGATACGACACTCTCCTCGAAGATGCTAGAAAAACAACAAGTAAAATATATACATAAATCATTTTTTTTTTAATTTTTCCTTTACTTCACGATTTATCAATATTGTATGAATCATATTTTAAAATCATTTTATCTCTATTCAATTTCCATTTATGACTATTTCAAAGTTATATGTTCTGCAGATTGGATACACTATTTTAAGTTTAATTTATCAATCCGTTCTTGTTCTTCATGCATATGATATAATATATTATCATTTTGATTTTAATCTATATAAAGACCCATCTGTTTTGTAGATATGTCTCAAGAAAAATTTAGGTTACATATATACTAGTAGTGGCCTTTACACGTTTTGACTATATATTCTTGGATTTATCATAAATAATTGTGATCAGTTCTTGAGAGGCCATTAAAGAAATTATTAAGATTCCCGACCGTCAGATTCTGTGAGAGCAAGAAAACATGATTCCGTGCATTCACACGGAAACTCAGACCTCGAGGGAAAATTGGATTGGTAGGGTAGATAAATTTGTGATTTATTGAGCATAAACTATCACAATATATCAGTTTCTGTAGGACTTACTGGAGTAAATTAACCAGATATCGGCAGTAAAAATTATATATACTCTTCATTGCAGCACGGAGGATTGGGCTGCTCTATACATATAAGTAGAGATTGTTCTATCTGACGTATCCGTATCCGTATCGAAATATGAAAGGCATCTCGATCCCGATGTCTCAACTATCTAATACAATTTCCGTCTCTGTTTGTGGTTAAATAAGCCACAGTCATGCATTGGAAAATAGCAAATGACAATTTTTCTGTTAAAAATACTAAACTGCTGTAAACCTCTATCATTTCGTAGAAAAATATTTATTAAAAAAAAGAAAATGAATTCAAATATAAAATATTTTATTTTAATTATTTTGTTTTAAAATTAAAATCATTTTGTTTCAAAATTTTTGTAGGAAATCCCCTTTCTCTTTTTCCTCTCGCTTAATATCAGGATATTTTATTGATATATTCTGTATTTTTCATATACCTTTACACGGTATAACAGATACCCCCCCCCACACACACACACACTGAAATACAAAAAACGTTATCATCAACGCGATTGATAAAACACTTTAGCCGTTTTTAAAGAGACTTTTCAAACTGATTTCATAATTCGCCTCAGGACCGTTAAAAGTATTGAGTATATGCATTGGAGAGCCTGTTCAACTCCCTCCTTTCCTCTCCCCTCACATTGGCGTCAGAAGCAAATTGAAAGTAGGTAGAGGGGGGCTAATTGAAAGAGAAAAAATATAAGCCCTGAAAAATCCTGACATGCAAAAAAAAAGTACTTAAACACTATTTTGTGTGTGTGTGGGGGGGGGGGGTCGAACTTTTTTCATTGCCATTTTTTAACACTACTACTTACTCTTCTTTGACTGCAATACAACATGCCTGTTGAAAGTGGAAAGGGAGCTTATCCTACGCCTGCAGCCCCCCCCCCCCCCCCAGTTCCGGCGTCTGTGCCTCACCATGTGTACACACGACATTTGATAACGTCTTTGACTATCATTCATTAACATCAATTGTGGTTTGATATAAAAACTATTTCAGAATATGGTATTCAATAAACCTCAACTCTTTTTATGCTAAGATTAAAATAAATATGGCTCAAAATTTTCAAAATAATACATCTTATTTTGCTAAGTCTACTTGTCCATCGTGCTAATTTTCTTTTTTTTTATCCGACTTTCTTTTTCAAAAAATATAAAAAGGCCGAGATCGAGATCAGTGTGCACAATTTATAGAATTGAAGAAAAGGAACTGCTTCAATGTAGCCAAGAAAAAAATCACGCATTTAAAGAAAAATTACAGTGATGAAATACATGTATCAAAGTTTTTCAGAGCTTGCTTTGTTCACTTTAAACTCGATCAAGTAACTTTCATAAAAAGAAGTTAATATGCAAATAGAATAGTTTAAGAAAGGAAGATACATCATAACCTAACTTTAATATTTTATTTTTCTCCCCCTTTATCGACAAGTGTTAAATCAATCGAGTACTACATATACTACATTAATCGCAACACTGTCGGAAATTGTACATATTCAATTCTCAATGCAAGCTCCTTGAAACCCTGGATATGCATAGGCGTCAGAACCGGGGGAGGGGGGGGGGGTTAAGCCCCCCCCCCTTTCTTGCTAAGACATAATATAGGCATTTAAAAGTGGGGTTTACCTTTTTGTTGGTTTAGCCCCCCCTTTCAATTAACGCCCCCACTATTTGGCTGCGCCGCCCATGATACGGCTGTCGACCTACAATTTAAGGAGTGTATTTCAACCGCCCCAGAATTACCAGCTATCCAATTTTTTTCTGGAGAAATATGACCATCAAATACTTGATAATGAATGGCATAGAAGATGATAAAAAAGGAAAAGAGGATGGACGTTTTCAGTAAATCCCCCATACACATTTGTTTTGCAATATGGTTAAATCTTCCCCAGTTAATGTACAATTACATGTTTTTACAATTAATTTACAAGTTTGAGATAAAGAGGTTTAACTGTATATATAATTATATATTATTGGGGATATGTCGTGTAAAATTGTTGTAAATGTAGATGTTAATTTTAGAATGAAGAATGAATACCCTGAGAGAGAGAGAGAGAGAGAGAGAGAGAGAGAGAGAGAGAGAGAGAGAGAGAGAGAGAGAGATTTTCGTACAGTTTTCTACACATTTAAATAATTAAAATCATGCTTGTTTTTCTAATTTTATTTTTAAACTTTTACCCCCTCCCCCCCCCCCCAACACATGATGCATAAGACGTGTACAGCAACTGATATGCTTTTTTAATTAAAAATATCACACTACATATCATTTTTTAGTGAATGAGGTTAAAAATCAAACATGAAACGATGGAATTGTAATTGTGGATTGTTTAGACATCGGGATCGAGATGCCTTTCATATCTCGATACGGATACGGATACTTATACGGATACGTCAGATAGAACAATCACTAGTTTAAGTGTTGGTGTATGGGGATTGGGGTGTGGAGTAGTTATGTAGAATTAAAGGTTTTCTAAACATTGAAAAGATTGTTAATCAGAATGTTCTTTCCATTTATAAATTACGAGATACATAATATATTTACTTCCATAAAGTGAATCTGTAAAAATATATATGTTTTTTTCATATTTAATATATAAAGCTACTTATCACTTACTATCGAAACAACGACAGGTCCCCTTTTTAGAACATCGAATTTTACTTCTCGGATAAAAACGTACTCTGCACAGTTCGTGTTTTATATTCTAAAATTGAAAATTAAACACACATTTTTAAATATAAATGATGTGTCTAACTTCAATTTATATTTTATGCAGCCAACATTTACTTGAGGAATTGATAAAGTTTAAAATGGTCTCGTGTTTGATTGATTTTCATCCGATTATAAGTTTTTTTTTCAAATAATTGCGACTATCGTCTCCATCGATTAGAGTATGCCTTTTTACACATATCAAAGCGATTTGTTGATCAAGATTCATTTTCGTTGTTTACTTGATATATTTCCAGGGCGACAATTGATGGTTACATCAAATTTTTCTTGTTTATTTTTGTCGGGGTTTCTTTTAGCCTATGTGTATTTTTATATCTGTCGTGAATTGAATTTAAGGGAAACAGTAAGTAAATATATAGGATGATCCGATTATGAAAACAAAATAAACGCGCTAAAAATTGTGACACTATTCAACACAAAATAAACACGTAATATATTAAAAGTTTTCTTTTAGAATAGGATTCGATTTCACTTTCTTGATTTTGTAATTACTGTAAATCACTTTTTCTTCGCGAGATTTTTATTTTCGCGTAATTACGCGAGACAGTGTGCTCGCGAAAATTTAATTCATGCGAATAATAGAATTCCTTAAAATTATACAGATCAATAACCACAATTCGTGAAAATTTTGTCTCGCTAATCAAGAGTCAGTGACTATATAGCGAAAATAAGGTGTCGCGAAAATTTATTGATCTACGGTATTGCAATGTAATAACCCATTAAATGCTAAGTGGAATAGGAACATTTTTGAATGAGAATAGCCCCTTAAACTAAATTGTTTTCAATATCAGACAATTCCTAAAAATCACATTAACGTACTGACCTCTACATGCTCCATAGACTGTTTGATATAATTATAATTATGTTGACTATATATAATTACAATTATGTTGACTATTTCATGTTACAGATATTGTTTTTGTCCTGTACTGTCTGTCTGTTTGTCTGTTTTTCTATCCGTCTGTTATGAACCTAGTGAATGGGACAATGGCTTCCATATTTCACTGGTGTATTCCTTGTGACAAGACATTTCCACCAAATTTGACCTCTTGACCTTGTTCTTGGAGTTAGACCGACTTTTACACAAAATAAACACTTTAACCTTGGTCATAACTTTTGAACAGTCGGAGCTAGGGTTTTATACTTCACATGTGTACTTAATGTGACAAGTCCTTTCAGCTGGTATAAATATTTTTGACCCTTTGACCTTGACCTAAGAGTTTGACCCACTTTTTAAAAACTTTAATAAGCTTGGTCATAACTTTTTAACACTGAGAACTGGGGCTTTCATACTTCACAGGTGCATTTCTTGTAACAAAACCTTCTTTTGGATACAAACACTTTTGACTTTATCCTTTGGAATTTGAAAAGTTAGTTTTATATTGGCTATCGGTTTAGCCGCTATTTTTTGGTGCTGAGTGCGAGGGTGATTTTTGCATATTTCTTTTTTTTTTGATAGAATTTTGATTTAAATAAACTGAAATCAATTTGTGTTTGTATGTATAGCAATTGATTAACTGATTTGATTTATTTGATATTTATTAAGTGTTTTATTGGTATGTCTTTGGAGGAAGCCGCGCCGGCCCCTGGGAAGTATCCCGGCTGCAACGCAGGCAAATGCCACTCCTCACACCCCTGGTAGGATGGGTGATACCCCAGGGAAGGGTGTTATACACCTTATGTACATAGCTGGAGCTTCACATCTCGTCACACACCTTCCGCTCAGTCAATGTCAGGCCATAGGGGAGGGGGTTTGCCCCGGGGGGATCCCTCTGTACTTCCGTCCGGCTTGCACTCGGGCATCCCCAGTGGGGAGGGGAGTGTGTCACGGAACACAGGAGCCTGAAGTTTTTATAGTAAAAAAAAAATAAAAATAAAAAAAAAATCCGGAAAACAATTTTCCTACCCTGGTTTTTTTTAGTTAAGGGAAGGAAAATTATTTTCCGTTTTTTTTTTTTTTTTTTTTTTTTTTTTTTTTTTTTTTTTTTTTTTTTTTTTAAATTTTTTTTTTACAATAAAAACTTCAGACTCCTGTGCACGGAAAGAGGTAAGGTTTTTCAAGCCCCAATTTAGCTCACCAGGGATGATGTCAACTGATTCCCTTGAGTCCTCTTTAGGTAGCCCGAGTAAGTGTGCCTCATTTGGCAGCACAGTGAGTTTTAGTCACCCTAAATACGAATGCAGTGAGGTTCCATGGACTTCAGGTATTATTAGTTACATAGTCTGTTAGTGACAGGGTATTGGATGATACCTGGTTAGTAAATTTCTTACCTGGCGAGGCGAAGCCGAGTCAGGTATGAAATTTACTAACTAGGTATCATCCCATACCCTGTCACTAAAAGACTATGTAACGAATTTACCCCACCGATGAAACATTTACGTTTTATCTGTAGTTTATAAATGGTTTTCTCTGCTAAATGCTTCATCAGGCTTATACTGTGCCTATTATGACGGCATGTTTGTTTTTGTGACGTAATACATCGACCGGGTATAGATTTACAACTGACCGGGTAAAAAAAATCCACCGCCTTCACGTGACAGACTTCAACCAATCGTAAGTCAGGATTTCACGAAAAAATCGACAGAGGTGGGGTAAAAGTTATACCCTTTCTTCACGTGACAGACTTCAACCAATCGTAAGCCAGGATTTCATGGAAAAATCAACAGAGGTGGGGTAATGAAGTATATTGCTTAGGTCATGTGCGCTCGGCTTGAGCCAGCCTTTCCTTGTGGGAGACACAGCAAACCTGGGGGCCCTGCCACTATGGGATTTAGATCAAGCCGCTTAAGTGAGGGTGTACACTACACCCTCAACCCCGCCCTTCCACCCTATACACCATTTAAGGATCGACAGTCTGAGATGCCCGTGTGGCCTGAACCTCTCACTTACAAATGCGATTGGATGCCCGAGATGCGCATGAGGCCTGCACAACTCACCTACAAATATGACCAAAAGTCTCAGAGGCCTATGAGGCCTGAAACATTTCCCCCCCCCCCCCGAGTTTGATCGTGGGCCTGTTCATCCCACAGAGCTCACCTGGAACCCTGTGCCTGCACAAACTCAGCCTTAACTTGCAGACTTTAGTGCGCCCTTTCTCCCTGGGGATGATTTGCGACCCCGGAGCTCCATGTCACAATCGCCGGAGCTTTTTTCGGCTGAGGAGGAAGAGGCACCCTTGAACGTGGAAGTGGGGATGCTTGTGCCCCCCACTCAACGTCAGAGCCTCTTGGACCATTCCAGAAAAGGAAAGGAAAGTTAAGGGATCTTGGGAGAAACAACGCAGATAATTCTAATCCAGAGACCAGTGGATGAGGGGGTAGAGCCGACTGTACCCACAGGACAGTTGCGCCCATCTACAGGTTTTTCAGTTAGCCTACTTGTTCAAGGCTTGCGGGTAAGTGCCGTGGTGGATACGGGGGCGGAGGTTAGTGTTCTGTCGACGAGCCTCCATCCTGAGACATGTAACTATGCAGCAGGCTGGTAAAAACACCAAGCTCAAAGGTTTCATGGTGGGGCCCGTGGCTTTAACTTAGGGAGTCAGACTCACGAGGTTGACCTTTATATAGCCCCCCCCCCCTTGCACGATCCGATGTTGCTGGGCCTGGGGTTTCTTCATACCCGGAAGGCCTGTTTTAGATTTAGAACTTGGGACCTTGACCTTGGGAGGGGAGGCCATTAAGATAAATTTCGGCTGCGCTGAAGAAGTTCCGGAGGCCAGAGTGACCTTGGCCCGAAAGGTGCGGGTCCCGGCTGGTTCTGTTGTTTTATGTCCCAGTCATCTGGATCAAAAGCTGAGTGATTGATTTGCAGTCGGATGTAATTCTTATGTCCCATACATATCATGAGGGAGGGGACAGTGCAGTAGTTTGTGTAGTGAACGCTTCGGATCAAGACGTGACCTTGACTGAGGGCAGCCATATAGGTATGGCGGTGGAGGCTGATCCACATCAGCCGGTGCCTTACTTGGTGAGAACTGTGGCTAGCCAAGATGTAGGGGATCTGGGGGTAGCAGCCCCCACCCATGAGGTGCCTGAATTCTCACAGAACTTACAAAAGCGCTCCTTTGTAGAACTCAGATCAGATGAGAGGGCTATGTTAGCTAATCTGCTAACAGAATTTCAGGATGTCTTTGCTCGGAGTGAGTTTGACTTCGGGAAATTCTCCGCACTAAAGCACGAAATATATACTGGAAACGCAACCCCTGTGAAGGAGCGGATGAGACGCACCCCTATGTTCTTTGCTGGTGAAGAGGAATTCCACCTCGAGAAAATGCCAGAGGCCGGAGTGATACAGCCCTCTTTGTCTCAGCGGGCCTCCGCCCCAATCCTGATTAGAAAAAAAAGACGGCCATGTAAGATGGTGTTTGGACCATGGCAGCTTAATGACTCGGAAGGACGTACCGTATTCCTCCTACCCCTGACAGACGAATGCTTGAACACCCTTACAGGGAATGTGTGGTTCTCTAACCTGGACGCCAATTCGGCTTTTCACCAGATGAATATCCGCCCCAGGACGGGACTGCCTTTCTGACTAAGTGTGGTCTGTTCAAGTTTGTGCTCATGGGGTTTGGCCTATGTAATGCCCCGGCTACCTTCTCCAGGGCGATGAACCTTGTATTCAGAGGCCTTACTTGGAATATTGTTCTGGCCTTCTTAGACGATGCACCAGTTTTAGACTTCCATGATCACCTCGAGAACTTGCGTGTTCGCTACGAGTGTTGGTAAAACTAGGTCAACAAACCTGAGCCGGGGTTATTTAAGATTTTTCAATTCTCTGCCTTAATACTTTATCAATCGAATATCTCAAGGCCGAATCCGATCACACGATCCAATGATGGAAACTCCATATAATATTTATTTTCTCTGGGCACACAGGAATAGCGGCCTCTTTTTTTCAGACATAACTTTACATACCGGTACTTTACTGAATATTTTCATTAAAAGTCCGACCCACTTTTTGTAAGGGTAAGGGTCAAATAAGGTTAATGTAGTATAGTACATTTAAATTTGATACTATAGAAGAAGTTGAATCTAACCCAAAACCCACCCCGCCCCCTTAATATGATTTCATTGGCGTCGGAAGCAAAGTGAAAGTTGGGGCCGGGGGGGGCTAAGCGTAAGAAATATTTTTTAGACCTTCAAAAAAAAAAAAAAAAAACATGACAAGCAAAAAAAAAAAAAAAAAGGGAGAGAAATGTCCACTGTCCAAACACAAAAATCCTATTTCGTGTGTGTGTGGTGGTGATAGGGGATCAAATTACAGTGCGAATTTTTTTTTTCTTCAAAACACCACCACTTTCCACATTTTAAACCTATACTGCATCGTGTCCATGGAAAGTGGGGGGGGGGGGGGCTAAACCTACGCAGTAATGTTCAATGTCTATACTAAGTTTAACTTTGGGAAAAAGTGGGGGCTAAGCCCTCTCCCCGGTTCCGATCGACGCCTATGTATTTTCAAGTTTGGAAATTTCCTTGTTTTTTCTTTTTTTTTTTTTTTTTTTTTTTTTTTTTTTTTTTTTTTTTTTTGCTTGTCAAGTTGTTTTCAGCGGATAGCTTGAATTTTCAAAATCGGTGCTACGTCACTGTTCTCTCGCCTGAAAAATATCACTCTACGAAAGTTATTTGTTGGATAATTGAATTCCAGTATAACAGTTTAATTGACATAAAAATGTTAAATATTTTAATACTAGATACCCCTTTATAAATTTATAAATTGAGTTGTTTTTCAGGACGTTCCCAGACGTGGATCTAGGAAATGAAGTTAGATGGGGCGCCAAAAGTAGGCAAGGGGTCTGGGGGCCGCCTTGAGGCCCCCAGTGGGTCAAGGGCAAAGCCCTGGTGGGGGCTCAGGAGGCGAAGCCCCCGAAAGCTCCTGGGTTCTAGAGATTTTGTAGAGTAAAAATGAGGTCTACCAAGTAGGCATATTTACATTTTCTAGACGAAACTGTGATTTATGTTTACTTTGACAATTTTAGGGGGGGGGGGGGGGCGCCCCCTCCTTAAATCCGTCACTGGTTCCACTTAAATGAACTTTATTTCACGACAGATAGTAATTGCTCATGCGTGTGATTGTAGGGACGGGGCTTTGCAAAGGAGTGAGGAGTGTTATGGGTAGGCAAAGTCGGAACCAGGGAACACCTTAGGCATACTAGAAACTCCCCCGTCTTTTTTATGCATTAATATTTTACATTGAAATAGCACTTTTTAATAAAGAAAAAAATATCTATAGAACGCAACGTATTTTACATCAGCCAGTAGAGTAAAAAAAAATCTTAAAACTTGAAAATTCTGTATTAGGTGGTGGTGGTGGGGGGGGGGGGGTCGTCAACTTGTTTTCAGTACCAAATATTACTCATATGTACATATGCCACTAAGTACATGACTATTAATATATTAATTGACTACAATGCATAGGCGTCGGAACCGGGGGCAGACGCCGTAACCACAGTGCCACGGGGGCGATTGCACCCGGGGGGAGGGGCATCCACGGGACCGGGGGGGGGGGGGCGGAATTCATTATCCATTTGTACTCGTGAAGATTATCTATGTCAAACTAAATGGTTAAAATGATTTAATTATTAACCACTATTAAAATGGTTTCATTTAAACATTTATTCATATACATGTAGGACGGATAACTTTTCTTCAAAAACTGAAAACGTTAGCATATAAACATTGTTTTATGATTAAAAAAATATTCGGGGGAGGGGTGGCTATGAAGGGGGACGAATTGCTATATACAGCTAGATTTCCCACGGAAGACTAGCTATATATTGAAACTTCCCTGGGAGGAGTCTCACTGTATAGTCTTCCGAAGGAAGCATCACTTTGTAGTCAGTCTTCCAGGGAAAATCTTACCATCTTCCGAGGAAATGGCATTATCGGGTACATACCTGAACTTATAACAAACATCATGAAATTTAAGTTCGATTGATAAAGTATTAAGGCAGAAAATTGAAAAATCTTTAATAACCCCGGCCCTGGTTTGCTTACCTATTTTTACCAACACTCGTATAGCGAACACCCTGCCACCTAGCGTTATAATGCGGCACTAAATTCAGACAACTTGCATTCGTCTTCATTGAATTTAGTGCCGCATTATAACGCTAGGTGGCATTGTTTACATGATTGAATTTACGTTCGTAATCGAGATAATCAAGATAGTTTATTTAAGAAACAGTTTCAAATTAAAAGAAAGTAGAATGTATTCACAAGAATAAAGCAACATAGAAGTAAGGACAAAATAAAGAACGATAAAAGCTCAAGTATAATGTAATAAAGACGAATACGAAAACAATAAAGTGGCATATAATTACAATAATAACAAAGCATAAAGAAGTAGGCAGAATAAGAATAAAAGCAAGATACATAGACTTTTGGCGGTAATTCCCTTCCATACAATCTATGCATTTTGTACCATGCATTATAGCAAATAAATATTTGAGTATATTACGTACTGGAAATGTTCCTTGATATATAAAACAATATATCAAAAACGAAGTACATAAGACAATTATCAATTCATACTTTAAAATACATACGGTATTTATTTGATAATTGATTTCCCATGTCGTTATGTGTATGTACAGCATCCATACGATTCAAAAACATGTCAACCTACATGTATCTAGTATTCAAAAACATGTCAACCTACACGTATCTAGGACATAAGAATTTCGTTTATCGCATGCAGTATATTCAAATGAACATCTTCGTCTAAATTAATAGTGACCCTTGCATCTACTTCGGAGCAGATGTAAACTGCTGCACTTGCTGGTACAATTGCCTTTCTCCGTCTTAAAAGTTTATATCTAAGAGGATTCTGCTTTGTATTGTCATAATACAGTCCAGTTATGACATCAGTACCAGCTGGTAACGTCGAGCCCCACGAATCAGTTTTGTCGCTGTCCAGTGTATGGGCAGGTTCTTGGACTTTTAACAAGAAATAGTCTTGATGTGGGTCATCTGCGTACACAGCAATAACCTGGCCCTTAGAAACAAGTTTTGCCATGGATCCCTGGTCATCATCCTGATCGACATCGGTTGTGGTGTCAGTTTCCTGTATCATTTTAATAGTTAGAAAATGCCCAGCTGCTGGAACATTTAAGCATTCATCATAGGAATGCGAATCGCATTTATCACAGAAACAGGACAGTTCGCGGATTGTTATTTCGTCGTCGGAGTCTCGAACAATAACTTGATGAACAGACCTGATGTTAGGTACTGACTTAAATCGCAAGTTGTCATCTCTTGGAATGCAATCCATAAAACGAAAGATTCTACGTCGGCACACGGACTTTGTCATGGTCAAATTAGAAACTGCAAAGTCGTACAGGTCCTGTGCATTTTGTATAAGTGCCTGTCCTCTCAAAACCGCCATGTCTGCTTGCCTTTTAAGAAGCCCCCCTGCAGCATCTTGAGGCCCTGTAATGTAAAAATTTGTATAAATTTAAAAATACAATTAAGCTTACATGTATACTGTATGTACCGGGCATACAAATATTTAAATTGCGCCTTTTTAAAAAATCTGAACTCAATTAAACGACGAATGCGAATTTAACCCTGATGTCACAGAAGCTATGTGAATTTCTTACAAAAACATTCCTTCAACGATTAAGAGGTTTGAAAGGTATTTATAGACCTAGAGCAGACTGGTCACATGTCCTAATTGTATTCACCAAATTTTAGCTTCTTTTACTCAACATTCAACTTTAGTGTAACTGAGAAGATTTTTGTGAAATATTTGTTTTGTTACATGTAACTATAAAAATTTATTCGTGAGAAATCGAGTTGAAGTAAACTTCTTCACCTTTAGCATGAGCTGTCTCAAAGAAATTTCGGGTAAAATGCTTGAACCCAAAATCCTGACAGGAGTTACTGATGTCACCAAAGCAATGTCGACTTTTATACTGGGCTGCACACCCGTCAGTAAACTCATGCATGGTCTCCGTGGGATATGAGATGGATGACAGATATTCAGATATACTTTTCCGCACAGCGTGGACAAAATACTGGTCGTGCTGTTGATCATTACTTATAACAAAAAAGTGTTCAGTGATAATCTCCGGATTCTCTTCGGAACTTTCTATACCATCTACGTCAAGAAGTGCATGGCGATGTATAATAGAAACATGAATTGAGACTTCTGTCCTCTGAAAGTACGAGCTTTGTAGTTGCTTTAGTCCGGTGCACCGGTAATTTTCAGAAAAGTCATGCACACAGACGCAGTGATTTAGCGGAAGATTAGAAACAAGACTGTGAAATTGGCTGTATTGCCAAGTTGCCCGATGCTGATGCAATGGAAACGATTTTAATAGCTGCTTCAAATGTGCAAATAGTTCACTAACTTTTGTTTCCTTTTTAACTAAAACAAGCTTCTTGATCAATTTGTTGCCTTTAACTTTTATGTCCACCTTCTCAAATCTTTCCCACTTAACTGTTTCGTCAATTTCAGCCTCTCCAGTTTCCTCGGGGAGTAGGTGTAACTTTTCTATACCACAATCAGCACAAATCCGCTTTAGACATTTTAAGTCTTGGTTAGAACACAGTGTGGCATCTACTAAATCGCTTATGGACTCGAATAATGGGACATCGTTTCCAATGGAACTCCCGTTTGAATTTAAAATCTTTTTTTCGAAAGTTCATGCAGGATTTAAAGGCACTCTTTATTTCTATATGGTATCTACAACAACATGTATGCCTGTCCTTTGACCGGGCCTGTCTGACGAAAAATGGCTTGCAGTTTTCAAATGACCTTTGAGACATTTTAATTTCCGGATTTTCGGAAATAGAATCAAGGTAAACTTCAGTTTGAGTTTTTTCAAGGATATGCACTGGATGACTTGTGTAGGTTTTTGGTCCTAATCTTTCTCGTTTGATATCGGGCTTATTTCCTGTTGGTCGGGACACACCTGGACGTAGCCAAAAGTCGTACGCAAGTCGTTTTGTTTCATTTGGAAGTGCATCAGATCGTGTTTTTCTAGATGTATAAGTCCAACAGGATTTTTCCGATTTCAACACAGTTGTTCGAATTCTGTTCCCTTTACTTATGCGTCGAATTGGTAATCCAAGAGTTTTGGCAAGATTTTTTCGGCATCTGCTCATGGTCACTTGTTCCCCACTGACAGACGCAGTGAGTACATTCATCGATGCGACAGAATCCTTTGATCTTTTCATCTTGCAACTATCAATTGTTGCTTTTAAATCTCTCAGTACGGCTTTTTCTGTTGATTTTTCATTTTGTTCTTCGGGTGATGATATCACATCAGCGTTTTTTAGAATTTCTGTTGTAGGTGATTTCGTATTTTTCAAATATGCCGCAAGAGTAGCTGACCTCTTTTTTGGAGTATGGGGTAAAGCATCTTTCAAATTTTTTAACGCCCTGTGCTTGCTTGTCCTGTTGTTAAACACAGATTTCCACACATTAGAAGCATTTTCTGGGGTCGCAGAGACACGAACACTTTTATCCTTTAATGATTTTCTATATTTTCTCTTTCTTTCAGCTTCCTTTTCTCTAAATTCGACTCGTCTTGCCCTATAGAGACGTTTTCTTATTGCCTCTGCAGTTTGTTTATATTTAGTCTCATTGGAAGTTTTGTTTCTGTGGTAGGATGTTAGCTTTTGTTGACGACGTTTCTGGAGTTTTTTATCTCTATAAAATTGTATTCTTTCTTTGGGAGACATATTCGTACCCATGCTCTCATCCACTTTCTGAAAAGGGAAATAAAGTGAAAAACCTTGATGAATATGTTATTAATTTTTTTTATCGCTATGCGGATGTGTAGTGATTTCAATGAAAGACTTTATTCGATTTTCAATTTTAGAAACTTTGGAATTGGATTGGTTTCTGATTTTCATGACCATCATTAGCACTACTACAGCATGAATTCAAATAATAATAACTTTAAAAAAATGATTTTAATTCTAGGGAGGGGGTTGGCATAGGAATTCTTTGACAATGAAAAAAGATGGACATTGCACTTTTTATATACTAGGGGCACAACAAATATGTAGCATTGTACATGTTTTTTTTTATTAATTATATACATGTATTTTTTATTTTACATGTCAGTTGCAATTTTTTCCCCAGACAAGACCTTCTAGATCGATATTATACATGTAGGTGCCTACTAAGTGTCCCCCTTTTTTATTGTAAATTATTTCAAATTATGTCTTAAAATAAGGGGAAGAGGAGATGATTTCCTTTGAAAAGCACAAATGTGGCATTTTAAATATTCCTTGTATCCGCGGTCACAATATGTTTCACAAAGGCCTGACAAATATATTTTTAAAGCACTTGTCCAAATGCAAGTCATGGGCGTCGGAAGCAAATTGAAAAGGGGGAGGGTAAACCAACAGAAAAAGGTAAACCCAAATTTTCAATGGCCTATACATTGTCTAATTTTGCATAAAAAAATAAAAAAGTGGGGGCGGGGGGCTAAGCTCCACTAGCCCCCCCCCCCCGCTCCGACGCCTATGCAAGTACATGTACATGTTTAAAATTCACTTGCCCTACCTAAACTTTTGATTGCCCTTCCATAAATTAATACTGTATTTATAAATATTTAAAAAAAAAAAAGAGGAAGACAAATACTGAGTAGATCATGCAAACCCAGGGCCATGCTTAGTTTTAAATCTATGGCTTTAAATTTGATTTTATTTTTGACAAGTCACTTTCCCGTGGTTGATAAAATTTCACTTGCCCGCTCCTAAAACTCAATAGACCCTGGCGTCGGGCAAAAGGATTTGTCACCCCCTGCTCACTCTGCGAGAATGAAAAATACTGTTTAGTGAAGATGGTGAAGAACAGCAAAGAGGGTAATCAGCTGGGAAAAAACTTGGTAAGACTATATCTCGGACATAAATTTGGTCCATTCATTGATCAGTGACGTAGGATCGTTTTTGAAGGGGGGGGGGGCAACCAGATAGAAAAAAAAATAACTAACCTAAAAAAGTTCACAAGCAAAAAAAAAAAAATTAAATAAATGAAAACAAAAACTCGTCGGAAAATCCTATATCGTTGGGGTGAGAGTGGGGGTAGAGGCAAACCTTTTTTCCAATGCCAACTTCTTCCAGTTCGAATTTTTTTCCATACAACACTACATTTCCTCTATATCACTTTACTATAGTAACGAATGGGGGATCAGACCCCCCCCCCCTTCCCCGTTGCTAAGTGCCTGCTGATCTATATAGAATGTCAGAGTACAAGTAGCTTACATTAAAAATTATTCATTATTTTTGGACGTGAAAAACATATGGCTATGCATGATAATACGGTATTGAAATTATATTTTACACTCTATATCATGAAAAACTTTCACCTAGATTTCTGTTCTATAAAAAATTCCACATCCATCGATATGTACCTGGGTTCACATTTAATTGGAGAAGAAGTAATAGAAATATATTTTAAAAATCCGGAAATTAAAAATATATACCGGTATATACTTGTGTGTGAAATGAAAAGTTGAAAATGTTAGAAATGCTGCTCAAAAAAAGTAATTCAACGTTACAAGACTAAACGTTGCGTAACGTCGCGCCAAACTAATACGGGACATTTCTTTGGACATTGTAAAATCTTGGTAATTTTCAAACTGATTCGGGTTAAAGTTCAATTTTGTACTATCTCTATAGTAAATTTTATGTACTTTTTGCTGGTTACACTTATATTTAAATTTAATTTTATATATAAGTCGTAATTATAAGACAAAATGACAGAATTGCTCAAAAGGGTTAATATTTTTAGGATTGGGACATTTCACTGGACACATAGAAAATCAACGTGCTTTAAAAATCTTGTCAGAATTATATAATTTTTGAATACACTGTGATCCGTTGTAAATGTACTTTATAACTGTACCAAAAATATTTTACTTACCCTTGCTTTAGCCATTTTATTGGCGATTTAATCTTCTAGTTGTTAAAGATGAACAAAACGGGACACCACGGACTTCGCCATTTTCAAGGTCGTAATTTCAGTTTCACCAACTGGACGTTTGAATTGATTATGACGTCATTTTTTAATTTAGATGACATAATAAATTATCAATTTTCATGCTTCTTGGCGCAAAATTAATCATGAAATTATTATTTTTATGAAGCGCATGATGATTTTTTGTAACGCTGGGACATCATAAAATGACGACGTAACTGTTCATTTAGCGCTAATTTTATCTATAAAAATTGTCTGAAAATATATTTTAAATATGCTGTGATCATTATTTGTAAAATTCCCTTTCTAATGATATGTAACACTCAATATTTTTGCAAATAACCACTGCTGTTAACTTTATTAAATTATCCTCTGACGCATATTTGTAAAAGTAACACCAGTATTGTGCGCGACGTCGGGCATCACGCGACATCGTAGCTAACGTAAACAACGGCAGCTGATGCAGAAGCACCGCATCAATTTTCGTCTAGCGATCGCTTCACAGTCATTGTCATTTGAAACTGAATGTATACGTATTGTAAGCAACATATTTTATTCTAAAAAAGAACATTTTCTTTAATAATTGGTGTTTATTTACCTTAAATGAACTGCAATATTACAACATGCACCATGTAAAACGTGCGGAGATAGAGTGTTTATGTTACGCTAACTATCTATCATCTTCTTACAATTTAAGCATAAAATATTTGTGAAAATCAAAACAAAAGAAGGTTTAAGCATAAAAACACTCATTTACATTTTATTTTTTACTTTGATGATTTTTTAAAAATTAATTTCTTTTATAACTATACCACTAACGCGGGCGGATCCAACTGAGAATATTGAGAAGTACTGAATGAATAAAAGTCCATAAAACATCTGTAAATAGACCAATATATTTTTAAAAAAAATTATTTTAACATAACGTTTTTAGCTATTTTATTGAGACAACTTTAAATATGTTTTAATTAATTAAATATTAACTATGTGTAATATTATAGAATGATTTAAAAATATGTTGCATGTGTATATCAATATCAAAATTGCAACTTCAAAGTAAATAATTATACAAATTTATTTAAACAGTAGTTTTTAAAAAATAATTTTAATCAAACAAAAAAAATTGTCTGTGTCATGTGCACTGTGTGTGTAAAATTCTGCTTAACTTTTAAAATCATTTTAAAATAAGGTTAACAATGCTATTTACAATTTTTGGGACTTTTAAAGCTGTACAAGATTTAGACTGTGTATTGACATTGAGAGTACTTCAACAGTTATAGCTTCTGACTAGTGATGCAAAGTCTCTGATTCAATACCTGGTTATCTAATAATAAATTTCATCATTAACATTTATTAAAACATAAAAAAATGTTAGTTTGCCAGATATGATACAAGAATCCAAATACATGTACATGTATTGAAGACCTTTCCTTTGTTTAGGACTTCATTTTGTTGATATGATATTTCATCCATCACTTGTATATATTTTTGTAACAATACAATCCGACTTCCCTGTCTCTATTTCATGCACATCTAACAAGAAGTCTGTGAGCCAATGCTCACCAATCAAACCCCTGCTCTGATGTGAATATACAATATTATATTAATAAACTGAAGTTACAGTTACAGGCAGATGCACTGATCAATAGGAAGTTGACATCCGATTCATAGAAAAATGAAATCCAACCAAATGGCATGCCTCAGCAAAGAATGTGCTAAACTTTCAAGCATCTGTGATGAGTAGTTGCTGAGAAAACTGCAACCAAAAATTTGTTTTGGACAGACAGACTGACTGGCACACACAGGTAAAACAGTATTCCCTCTCTCCTTTGGATGGGGTATAAAAATAGAATTTATACATCCTATGTTTATTTTCATTACTTATACATACACTGTATATGAAATCTCAGTGATTGTATAGCTGCGGAAATATATAATTCAATTGAGAGAAAGGTCACAGAAGTACTGTAGACAAAATATCTGGCTTCTATTCCTCATGAAAAAATTTAAGCAGGTATCCTACTCTTTCTTAAGCATATTCATTTTGAATATAGTCAAACTATCCTTATGATTGAAGAAAAAAAAAAAAACTAGGAAAAATAATATAGTATCTTTATCAATTAGTCCGACAATAAGTGAAAAAATTGCATTCAGCAGAAAAAAAAAAAAAAGAATTCCTAAATTTCCTTTTTGTATGATCATTGTACAACAATCCCCTACTCTCCCCCTCCCCTAAAAAACTGTGTATGAAAAAAAAATTACAAATTTAGTAAAATTAGATTCTTTGATTCACTCGTCAATGGATCACTGTATAATGTTTAGCAATTTATGAAGCAGACATGAAAGAAACCATACGTGGATTTGGGTGTTACCATGTACCCCTCAATATATTAAATCCCATGGATACAATATATACACATCACACAATACAATAAGCTTATCTATACAGTTGTCGTGTCCCTCCACTTATTAATATGAACATTGTTTTTGTTTGTCAAAACATTAGTTTTCAGTTGATCCCGGCCCTCTTCCTTCATCACCCTGAAATTTCTTCAACAGACCTGGCAGCTAGATCTAGGGCTCAATTTTAAAATGTGGGTAAATCACATTCATATATATAGCACATGACATCCCAAGGATCAAGTGCTAAAGAGAGTCAAGTATTCTCAATTGAAAACAATTTTACATACATGTACAAATTTATTATGATTATTACATGTATTTTTACAAGCTGAAATAAAAATACAAGTTTTAATATCATGTCAATTTTTTTTTCTTTCCTTTTAAATAGTGATATTGTAACAACTTTGAAAAAAAAACATTCATTTGATTTTTCTGAGTATACATGCAAATATATGCAAAGACATTGCATATAATAAAGTAAGTACGATAGGTATTTGCATTGTATTTCAAATAGTTGTAATATAACATGTATAATCTGTTCAAGAAATATGTCAGTCTGCAAACATCTTGGTCAAATTTGTAAAATTAAAATATCCATGGGAAATGTAAATCCTTAATATTTAGTTGAAGCTAAGGCCATTCCAAGTTTTTTATCTCTTTAGTGTCCGTCCATCTTTCAAAAACCTAGCTACCTATTCGCTAAAAACACACAGGTACAAAAAAAATAAAACACATATTTTATAGTAATATAAATGATGCAATTCAAAAGATATGATTTCATATATCTATTTTTCATAAAGAAAGTTATTTTCTTCAGCAAAATCAAGGCATTAAATACTAAAATTATTCCAATGATGATATACATGTATTATTCAAATATTCAGAGATATTGCTGGAAATCAAAAATTTTGACCTGAATAATCAATTTTCGAACTCCCAATTCTGTTTGTTTTTTCTGACATGGGGTGTCAAAAACCAAGGCGCACGCAGACACTAAACATAAAAAAAATTGGAATGGCCTAATCAGTATTTTGATGTTAATAAGTGTACTTTATCTTTCAACAAAAATATGTACATGAGCGGTATTCTAAAGTTCATAAAAAATGTCCTAGCAAATTCAAAAGGACAATGTTAAGCCCTCTCTCTTTCAGTTTCTATCACAAAATAGACTGTATATGATTTCTCTACATTTAATCAAGATGAGATAAAATCCATGCGTGGATATCGTGACTTTTGATTATTGTTATCCCATACGAGTCCAACAGCTACATGGTAGGGCTGCCACAGTCTGGATTTGAATTGAGGATTCTTCAAAATCTGTAATGAGGAGATTATACATTTCAAAGGAGTAGGACCAATATTCTTCAGAGTTTAATATCTATGATTTTATCAGACAGAAATCTGTTATAACAGAAAATAGCACAAAGACTATCATTTATGATAATTAATAATTAAGTATAATTTTATAAAATGATTATAATAATAAATATAAATGCATTTTGAATCTACAAGTGGTTTCAAATCATTAGAAATAGCCTTGATTTATTAAACAGTTTCAAAAACCTGCAGCACATTTCACACATTTCTCGACATCTTTCTCAAGATGAGTCATTCAATCATTCAATAT
This sequence comes from Saccostrea cuccullata, assembly GCF_032062105.1. Lineage (NCBI taxonomy): Eukaryota > Metazoa > Mollusca > Bivalvia > Ostreida > Ostreidae > Saccostrea > Saccostrea cuccullata. Next base: position 93,953 of record NW_026922597.1, read on the forward strand.
AACTGCATTTCAAAGCAAAAATTGCAATAAAGCTAAACAACTTGATCTCCTTTAAATATGAAATATGTAGAGTTAAAACTTACTTGAGGCATATACTGTTTATATTGCCATGCAGTGTTGAAAGAGCACTCTTCTGAAAAAATAGATAGGTACATGTAATCATGTATAATTATAAAAATTTGATAATTTCCTAACGAAATATCTTTGATAATTTTTAAAATCATTGCTGTTAAGTACGATTCATATATTGTAAATATTCATTTCTAAAACTAAATATTTACCAAATAAAGATTTGCTTTGCAAATTTGAGGAAGATCTTAGCATATTACAAATTATTTATGTTTGTAATTTGGTGGTATTATGTCACAATGCTACTATATTTATCTACTTTTTGATCCAATTTCATTGGCTTTTTATAACAGATGGAACAAAAAATGCATCATTTTTATTTTCAAACCTTTAAATTCCTTTTTTTTTTTAATTTGAATACATGTATTTACACAGGGATTCACTTTAATTTCAAAACTAATTTGTTTAATATTCAAATAACATAGTTTGAAAGCACAATGACATGTACGTCCTGCTACTTACTTCATGTACTTACTTCGGCCCGTCGTTCTATGAGGAACATAGGCCATCGACGACAGTCCTCCAACGAACTCGATTTGGAGCTGCTTTAGCTGCATCCTGCCTTGTCATATCCTGTGTTTTTAACTCTGACTCCGAGTCAAGCCTCCAGGTGTTTCTAGGACATCCTCTCTTCTACAATAATATTAAATTGTGTAAAATTGCACAATTTTGCATCATATGCATGCACCATGGATATTTTTTCTGGAATAACTATACATGAATCAATATTAAAATCCTTTTGGTTTCCTTTTATTTATTTTGTTTATTTATTTTATTTCTCCTTGTTTAATTGACTGAACATGAATTTGAGGATAGTCATACCTTATTTTATGCATGTAAAATATTTGCTATATTTATGTACAGTGTATTTTAAAATATATCTATATATCACTCAATTTTAAATTTTTCTGCAAATAGCTATAGCCATATAATAAAAGTATTCAAAATTGCAGTGATGAAAAAAAATATTTTCATGGGAAAAATACTTTTTTCAAGGTGTCTTTATATCTTTCATATTTCTTGACAACCTTGTACATGCAAGAGTTTCTGTATAAACAATGTCAATACTAAACCATGAATGACTAGTATTAAATTAGTAAAGTACAGTGAAGGTGTAATGAATCAATGACTCTTAATTTATATGTATAACAAACAAAATATAATATATTCATATTATATTAATGATATTAATTCAAAATAATGTTCAATCTTGGATATTGTTCATTAGAACTCATCTTATACCGATGTATTATATTTTTTCGATATCTCACCCCCTTTGGCCGATTTCAAAGCTCTATAAAAAATTGAAATTTTGTCTCAGTCCTTCGAAAAAAAAATTGCCTAGCATCCAAATCATCTCCACCTAAGACCACAAAAATTACAGTACTGAAATATAACGCATATAGCCAGGGCAATGCAAAACATGACCGACCTCCTAAGTACAGGAAGCGTTTCATTCGGCCACGTGGTTTTGACAACCTTGAGTAAATATGCAACTTACGTCATTAAAGTGGAAATCAAAGATAAAATACTTGTATATGGTCAAAAAACATTACCTTGGGGTCTCTTCTGCACACCTAGGTACACTTGTTACGACGCAGGTAAATTATACGCGGCGATTATATTCGCTGCATCGTCAGCTGCGGAGCTCGATTCGGCCATTGTTTTTGTGACGTCAGCCCCCAATGTTTGCCCCCAGTCCAAGATGGCGGCCAATAACCTTGATAGGGATTCCTGTCAGTTCAAAAAATCTCATTATCATATTGCTAAAATAGGCTAAAAAAAAAATCTTAAGCCTAGAGAATTTAGTTCAATGTCTTGGCTTTCTGTTGAACGTTAGACATTACCTTAGGTCCTAGTATATCCCGAAACAGTCCAAATACGAGCGCTTATTATCGAACGCCCCGTCGTAAACAAAAATATTGTGATGGGATTGGGCCATAAAATGTCAACAGCTGTGTCAACCTCTGTATGAAGAGTAGTGGCAGATAGCTTAGGTAGAATGTGTTCATTTTCATACAAAAATTAAAATTTCTAAAGAATAATTTAGACTTATTCACCTCATTACAAAACATAACAGTAAACACATGCTGGTTTTAATCAATATCATAACCTGATAACGTTAGTAGCTAGGGGGTGACAGGCGCTTTCATGCAGTAGTAACAGTACACTAGCTTTCTACTAATTGATATTAGATACCTGTAATTATTACTGTTTGTGCTAAAACATGTATGTATATACCTATTATATATATTTTTTAAAGGAATTAATACAGTTTTATTTTTTTCCTAAAAATTCAAGGTCCTTACATCCAGTCATACATGCCAACTTTTGAAAATTCCCATGGGGGATTTAGCGCGTGACGACAATTTTCAAAGCTTTAAATTCGCGACATTTTGTCGTGAAATTAAATGATTATGAAATTATCTTCTTTTGAAAATTTATAATATTGATATCACTTATCAATAAGAATAAAACTTAAGGATTAATTTAACACAAAAAATAATGTTTTTCTTTCCAAAATTGAAATATTTTTGCTTAAATAGATGCCTCTCTCACTCAAGAAGGGGTATTTAGTTACATTTGTAAACAACATTTTTTTTTTCTACCAGAATACAATTAAGTGAAAAAATTGAAAATTGTACAACTTTTAAATCATTTTTTTTCAAAGGCTAAAAATATATGAGGTATTGATACTGTAAAGTCCTGTTTCTAGAAACATTTTTGAGATTTTTAATTTGTATTTCAATTAATTAGAAATTCTAGTAAGATATTGAATTTACAGAAATTTATACCACGTATCCAAAATAGAATTATTTTTTTACAGTCATGAAATTTGTCAGGCTTGATGGTGCCATGTGGGTATTTCCTTAAGTCAAGCACATACCTAACATATTACTTTTGGGAGAAGGGAGGGAAAAGAAATTCTAATTGACATACACTTGATTGTTTCATCTTAATTTTTAATAATATTTTAACTGGCAAACTTTACAATATCATTTTTCATTATAAGTAGATAAATTCAGCAGCTAGGCTTTATTAGTTTTCTACTTTCGTTTTCAAAAAACGATCTCTTTGGATTCCGATTTTATGGTTTGATTTGCATTTTATTGTCTTTAATTTATGTTTTTAATAAAATGACTAACAATTATCCTATTAATCTATGTGTTTCACCTTGCATACCCTTTAAAATTGACAAGATAATCCCCTAATTGCCCCAAGCTATAGGCTTCTTGCACCAGTGGACAACTTCGTGCGTTCAAGCGTGAAGTGATTTCCTGTGGGTAATTAACACCATGAAACTTATCTGTGTGCATTGAATAAACAAGTCTGACATTGTTACCCCAATTGTCAAAATTCAGCAGTAGGGAAACTTTTAAAATCGGAAGTTTTGGTGATTTTTTTTTTCAAATCGGGAAATAAGGGCAATTTTGCTTTCCCGATCGGGATAGCGGGATGAAAGGGTAAAATCGGGAGGATCCCGCCTAAATCGGGAAAGTTGGCATGTATGCATCCTGGATAAACTCACTATATCTGTGTGTAATTCTTATTTTATATTTCAGCAGATTTTTTGTTTCATACGTTTAACAATTATACCACCAATATCATGGACATGCTAGGAAGAAGTACACAGTGTTGTAGAGTACTACAGTGTTTTCAATGTGCGGGAGACACGGAATACTACTGCAACACGTGTAAACATGACCTGTGTCTACAGTGCAAAAAGGAACATGATACAAACTCCCATACAAAGTTTCATAAAGTGGTGTTATATAGGACACAATATTACAAGAAAGGCTTTTCTTCGTGCTGTAGAGTACGACAGTGTTTTCAATGTCAGGGAGACACAGAATTCTACTGTAACACGTGTAAACATGACCTGTGTCTACAGTGTAAAGAGGAACATGCTATCAATTTAAATACCATAGATCACGACCTTGTGATTTACCAAGAGAGGTATGAAAATATCCCCAAACAAGAGACCTGTGTGAGACATCCAGATAGAATGTATGAAATGTACTGTTCATCATGTGAACTACCTGTCTGTGTTCAATGTGAAGAACACAGAAAACACAGAGTACTGGACATCAGACAGTCATATAATACTAACCGTCAACAACACAGAGAAATCATTCATAACATTAGAAGTTATAATATCTATAAAATGTGTTTTCTTCTGAATGGAATCAAATTCGCTAGAAAAAATTGTTCTGTGGAAATCTCCAACAGTCAGGTAGAAATGTCAATGAAAGCCCAGAGACTAAAGAACCTTATAGATGCTGTGATATGTGGTGTTAAAATCAAACAGAAATCTTTGATGATACATAGATTAAATCAACAGCATAATATAATGAAAAGACACCTTGCCAGCATAGAGAACTGTGATCACAGATTTGAAGGATTGGCAAAAACACCAGTAAAATTCCTCTCATTTCTGAAGAAAACACGTGCACATGCCATTAAGATAAAGGGTACCCCAAATCTTACACAACACTCCTTGCTCTCCGTGGCTGAAGAAATCAACTTGGAAGATGTGATTAGGTTACTAAGTGAAACTCAAATTATAGAGTCTGCAAGAAAAATTCCGAAAAATGAAGATCTGCTGTACCTGTTGTCTAGCTCCATGTTACGTAGATCTGTCACAGTGAAAGGTGTTGAACGCGTAACACACATATCCCATGTGACATCAGACAAGGTCTGGGTCAGTAATATGGACAATATCATGTTAATAAACACAGAAGGTGATGTACTGTATCATTTGACAAGTTTTAATGTTTCAGAGCTATTGTGCGTACATACCGTGAAATTGACTGGTGAACTTATATTTATAGACTGGTATGGTAACATAAACACATTATCAAAAGATAACAAAATACAGTCTACACTGATAGAAAAAACAGAAATATGGGAAGCACGTTGTGTTTTCTGTTCCCCTTCCAATGGAGATTTGCTGGTCGTGATGTATAGAGATGATCCTATAGAAATGGCCAATGTAACACGTTACAACGACAGAGGACAGCTTACCCAGACAGTACAAAATAATAACAGAGGGCAGAGACTGTATCGTAGACCTATGTTCATCACAGAGAACCGTAATAGAGATGTTATTGTGTCTGATGATGACCGTGTAGTGGTGACAGAGCCTGGAGGAAGACATCGGTTCTCCTACACAGGTCCTCCTGTAGGATTTGTAGGACTGGCACCTCTAGGTATCTGTACAGACGTGATGTCACACATTCTGGTGTGTGATGATAACACCAGCTCAGTGCATATGATTGACAAAGATGGCCACTTTTTGTCACTGATATTGACACAAGAACAAGGTATAGCCAGACCAGTGTCCCTGAGTTATGATGACAAAACTCACCTACTCTGGGTAGGAAGTGGCGAAATAACAGAATATGTGTATACAGATACATTGGGAGAAAGGGGATTTAATCTGACAGCAAGGTAACTTAAATTGGTTAATAATAAGATACATGTACACACATGGTCATGAAATGGGGCATTGAAATTTGTCAACTGGTTACTTGTACACAAGATTTTGTATTCTCTTTGCAGGGCAGTTGTTAAAGCGTTTGCTGTAGGGTCTGGAAGTAAGGAGTTGATCCTTTTACTGCACATTCAAATCCCACTGCAGGCATGAGGAACGATCCTTTGGATGATATCATACTTGCATATGTATAAACCCCGTGTGGCAGCAGGTGCCGACATGAAAAAGATCCTCATTGCTCAAAGGTTCTGAGTGCCGAGAAGGGGTCTACCCACTAGTGCAAAGATTCACTAGTCCAACAACCAACTAGTCCGAAGGTTCACAAGTCCGACGGCCCACTAATCCGAAGGCCCACTGCGATTGACAAAAAAATGTCACAAATTTTATATTTACATATCATAACAAGGAGCCATAAATATATCGTTTTATGGAATATATAAGAAGAGGAAAATCTTCAGTTTGTTGATTACCCTAATGGAATATGATTATAGGTTGAGTTCGTCCAGTTATACATCGATATGTAATTGTCTGTTATTTGTTGAGGAATATGCTAAGAAATCACATCCAGTTTCCACAGCGATGAAGCCTATTAATGTGTAATTGATGCAAATCATCCATATTCTCTAGGAAAACTAGAGGTACTATAAGCAATGAGCTCACTCCGATATGGTTATAATGGCAAAGTCCATGTTTTGCTGTGGCCGTGAAACCCAAAATATGTGTCGAATCAAAAAGTAAAATAGGAGGTGGTTAAAAGCTATATGTAATAAAGATTCTGTGAAAGTTTCATTAAATTTCACTCAGTAGTATTAGAGGAGTTGAGGATAAGAGATGGGTACCCCAAAGCGTAACAGACAGAAAATTTATTTTGCCAGAAACCAACTAGAGGTACTGTGAGCAATGAGCTCACTAAATGATACCCCGCCTCCCATGTGGTTATAATAACAAAGTCCATGTTTTGCTGTGTCCGGGAAACCAAAAATATGTGTCGGATCAAAAAGTAAAATAGAAGGTGCACAATGGCAATATATAATAAAGTTTCTGTGAAAGTTTCATTAAATTTCACTCAGTAGTATAAGAGGCGGTGCGGATAAGAGATGGGTACCCCAAAGCGTAACAGACGGACGGAGGTACAGACAGCTAGACGGACTAAATATTGATATTGTGACCATCTATTTTAATTTTTGATCCGACACATATTTTGGGATTCCCGGCCACAGCAAAACATTGACTTTGCCATTATAACCATATGGAAAGCGGGGGTATCATTTCGTGAGCTCATTTCTCACAGTACCGCTAGTTTCTTTTGAAATATGTTTGGAATGTGCTGTCTGATTGGACAGAAGAATAAATACTTGTACATCGTTTATTTATAGCAACTTTCATTTATCGTTATTGACTTCCATATTTGGAAATCGTTCAGACCTGAAAAAAGAAATTAAACTACTTTGACCCTGACTTTTGAAGAAAAAACCCTAGATTTGGATTAGTGAATTTATGGCATTTTTTTTTACACAAATAATAATGCAAACGTTTTTGATTTAACGAGACTTAGTCTATTTCGAGTGCGCATGACTTTGCGCAGCTTTTTAGGTCACCTGAGTAAACTCAGGTGACCTATTGCTATCTGTTTTCGTCCGTCGTCGTTCGTTGCGTCGTGCGTTATAACATTTGAACATTTTTAGCTTCTTCTCTGAAACCACTGAACCAATTTCAACCAAATTTGGAATAAAGCATCTATGGGTAAAGGAGAACAAAAATTGTGAATTTCATAGTCCCTGGGGCCTGGGGGGTGGGGCAAAAACCACTAAAATTAGTGCAATCTTTAAAAGTCTTCTTCTTTACTCCTGGACATCAAGCAGTTAAACTGTTGGTATGATTGTAATCAGCATTGGGTCCTCTGCCAAACTTGTGAAATTCATGGCCCCAGGGTCAGGGGTTCTACTGCTAGGGCGGGGCTGAACAGGTTATATAGTGAAAATGCATTATTTTTTTGAAATTCTTCTTCTCTGTTTGTGGGCATTAAATAAACTAACCAAGTGCATAGGTAAGTTGAAAATGATGGCCTTTTCCAAAATTGTGAATTTCATGGCCCCAGGGTCAGGGGTTCTAGTGCTAGGGCGGGGCTATATAGATTATAGTGAAAATGCATAAATTCTTTGAAATTCTTCTTTTCTGTTTGTGGGCATTAAATAAACTAACCAAGTGCATGGCCATGTTGAAAAAGGCTGCCTCTTCCAAAATTGTGAAATTCATAGCCCCAGGGTCAGGGGTTCTAGACTAGGGCGGGGCTATATAGATTATATAGTGAAAATGCAAAAATTCTTTTAAATTCTTCTTCTCTGTTCATGGGCATTAAATAAACTAACCAAGTGCATGGCTATGTTGAATAAGGCTGCCTCTTCCAAAATTGTGAAATTCATAGCCCCAGGGTCTGGGGTTCTAGACTAGGGGGGGGGGGGGGGGGGGGGGGGCTATATAGATTATATAGTGAAAATGAAAAAATTCTTTAAAATTCTTCTTATCTGCTGATGGGCATTAAATAAACTAACCAAGTACATTGTTATATTGAATAAGGCTACCTCTTCCAAAATTGTGAATTTCATGGCCCCTGGGTTGGGGGTTCTGGTGTTAGGGTGGGGCTTTATTGATTATATAGTGAAAATGCATAAATTCTTTAAAACTATTCTTTTCTGCACCTGAGTATTTAACCAATGAGCTATGTACATAGTTATGAGGAGGAAGGATGTTTCTTTGAGATTTTTGAATTTCAGGGTCCCTGGGTTAGAGATTCTTATGTGAAGGGGGGGGGGGGGGGCTCAAAAGTTTATATAGTGAAAATGCTTGAATTCTTTGAACATCTTTTCCTTTGTTATTGGGTATAGTTCCAATGATCTTAGTATATATTTATGAAAAAAAAAAACTGCTTCTTCCAAATATTGTTAATTTCCTGTCCCCTGGGACAGAGGTACTTGGGGGGGGGGTAACACAGTCTGAAATAATTTAATGCTTTGAAGTCTGCACTTTGGTATTAATCAACAGCATGATGAAATAAAATTTTTAAAAATTTCCAAAATTTTGAAAGATGTGGCCCCAGGGTCAGTGGTTCCTGTGGTATGGGGAGCTCAACTGTGGACCCGCCCTAACACAAGAAGCCCTGACCCAGGGGCTCTGAAATCCACTAAAAGTGGAAATGCATTTTCTCTTTGTTACTCTGATCTACCTCTGGTTCTGATCTACCTCTGGATATTAAGTAAATAGCGTAAGCATGCCAAGTTTATAATTATGAAAAGCAATGGTGCCTCTTTTAAAATTGTGAATTTCATGGCCTCTGGTTTAAAACACAAGCCAAATTCAATTGTTGGAAAGTTGTTTCACGATACTCAGGTGACCTATAAGGCCCGCGGGCCTCTTGTTTATTTTATGCTGGCGAATCGAGAAAATCTTGGTTCCGGACACCAGCTACTACTGGCAATAAAAATCACTTTCTAGAAATAAAATTTATAAGAAGCGATTGGATTGCATTATACCCCAAAAGTGCTGAATATCGAAACATTACATGTAAAAGGTTGTTTACACTGTGTTTTTCGTGTACTCACATTCGAATGATTCATTAATTACCTACCCCAGCAGGCATTTCAACGTTGATTCAACGTTGAATCAACGTTGCACTTCAACGTTGAATTTTGGTTGCATATGAAAGTTGAGTCAACGTTGAGATGTAACGTTGTTTCAACGTCAATTTTCAACGTTGAATAAACGTTGAAAATTGGTTAGATTTTTTGTTGATTTATGGTTGATTTTTGGTTGCAAATGAAAGTTGAGGCAACGTTGAAGCTTCAACGTTGTTTCAACGTCAAATATCAACATTGAACAAAAGTGAACATTGGTTGAAATTAGGTTGAGATTTGGTTGAAATTTTCGGTTGTACAAACGTTGATACTTGGTTGAAATCACGTTGAATTCATATTACATTTTGCTTTAAAAACAAATACATTTCAAATTCTAATAAATATAATTTATTCAAGTTGCGAAATATTTAGATAAGTTGTAATCCAGTATTATGATTGTGAGAGAATTTATTTTACATGTATTTTTTATACAAACACAAAATTCGGATTCAATCACTGAATCTCAAAAATCACTGCTTGACAAAATTTATATTCCTAGTGAAAAGAGGGTCACAGTAATCACACCCAGGTCCTTCAAAGTACGCGTCTGCCTTACACTACTAAGTTCCACAAAGTGGCGGATCCATTGATTTTAATCACGCATATAGTTAAGTCCCACGAATGAAAGAAATGAAAAGGAGAATCCACCCTCTAAAGCAAAAGCCTATTGATAAAAGAAATAAAGATGTTAAAGCCATTTGTTCGATAAAATGTACGTAACACGTTATTTCAAACGATAAAAATAAATATACATGGATGATTTCAAAAATCAGACAAAGGAATATATTCCGGTACTTGGATTTAATTAACATGATTAAAAGAATTATAGTTGACTTCATGTTAAAATTCGTATGAGTATGCTTATAAATAATTATTACTAAAGAAAAATGTTATAGACATACATATACATAGTGTACTTACAAAATGTTGCATTCCTTTGTATAATTTTCACGGGCGAAGAATCTGATGCAATCAAGGCTGACTATACAATCCCCGCCACACTGGTTGATTTAACCTTACGACGAACTACAATTAGTTAAATTGTATAATATATTAGTATACTAGCTTATATTTCATAACCAAATGAATATCAACAAAACACATAATACAAGAACCAAGGTTGTGCATTTCACGCAGATTTCAAATATACAATATGTACTTATAAAACAAGAATTAAATGATGACCAAATACTAAAAAAACTTAATTTCTTAAACATGTTAAATTCATGAAAAGGAAATAATACTTACTGAGCAGAAGTTGATATTCCAGCCTTTATCCTTGTGTATAATAGCTTAAAAACACATTAAATATGAACAGCAAGGAGACGCGCACTTCTTGTCCATCAGTTGAATTCAAATTTTGACCTAGATAAGCTGCAAACAGCTATACTCTGCCCAGCAAGAAAATTGCATAACAAGGTTATCCTGACACTGAAACTGACCAACTAAGCGAGAGGCACTCCTTATCTGATTTCTCGAAGGTTTCTGGGGAGTGGATCTTAAGTAATGCAACTTGACAAGGGTTAATTGTCAGTGTGAACATTCTTATGAGTTTATTTGATTTTTTTTTTATTTTATAAAAAGAAAGATTATAGAATTAATACACACAACAAAAGCACAATCTAATAAAAAAAAAGAATTCTTAGATTCGCTCTGTATACGTATAATCTGCACAAGATTATACGGCACGGATCCATATGAGTCTAATTTTAAGAACATTAATTTGGAATAATTATTTTTATTAATTCTACAGTAACATGGAATTACAGTGAGATGTTGGATAAAGATGTTATTATTTATTAAAAGCTTATACATGTTATATTTAACATATTTTATAAATATGTCCAAAAAAATAGCATTCACAATTTGTTAAAAAAAATATTTTTGAAACATAATTATAATGAAGTGTTAAATGCAGATGCCATGCTTCATATAAACTCATATTTAAAATTTTATAATGGTACCAGCTATTGGCACAACTCTTTTGAGTGAATCAATTTATAATGTATGCGTTTCATTTATTAAGTATTATTATTATATATATAATATTTTCTAACAATGCAAACAGCTGTGTGTATATTGCGAAAATTCGCATGGATTAGAAGTTAAAGACACCTTTATATTTTGAACTTAAAAACTAAAGTGCTCAATACTTGTTACCCGTTGTTTCAACGTTAATAATTCCTAACTTTCCTAAAGTTGAAAATATGTTGCATCTTCCACGTTGTTTCAACGTTGAAATCGAGACAGTCAACTTTGCATTTTTAAACCTTGTTTTAACTCTACATAATCAGAAAATACTCAACGTTGAAAACATGTTGAATCTTCAAAGTTGTTTCAACGTTGAATATCGACGAGCATTCAACGTTGAAAATATGTTGCAGCTTCAACGCTGTTTCTACGTTGAAATAATAACGAACATCTAACGTTGAGAATATCTTGCAGCTTCAACGTTGTTTCAACGTTGAAATATCGACGAACATTCAACGTTGAAAATATGTTGCAGCCTCAACGTTGTTTTAACGTTGAAATATCGACGAACATTCAACGTTGAAAATATGTTGCAGATTCAACGTTGTTTCAACGTTGAAAAAAGGTTGAGGATTCAACGTTGAAACCTCAACGTTGAAACAACGTTGAAATATAGTTGATCAACGTTGCAACCTATATTCCACCTCCTTTCAACGTTGAAACAACGTTGCGTGCCTGCTGGGACACTACAGGGCTAATTGGAAAACTAAGTGGATACGTTTTTTGATGCAGTGGACACAAAAATGTGCATGTAGTCCACACTTTCCGGTAATCTCTCAGTCACGTAGTATATGCCATAGGCGCTTGGTTACAGGATGGTGTATTTTGTGTATTATGTGTTTTTCTAGGTGTGCCTGAATACCCTCATTAAAATAAAAATAAAAATTCGCCGAAATTAGTACGTTTTAAAAATGTCATATTTACTGTATATAAAAAGAGGATATACAGTAAATATGACATTTTTAAAACGTGCTAATTTCGGCGAATTTTTATTTTTATTTTAATGAGGGTATTCAGGCACACCTAGAAAAACACATAATACACAAAATACACCATCCTGTAACCAAGCGCCTATGGCATATGCAAGTTCTGGTGTATTTTATTTTCTGAAAAATAGATTTTTGTTTTATGTTTTGATTGCCCCCCCCACCCGCCGAAAAAATGTTGGGTTTTTTTTGTAACTGTAAGGTAGCTGCATTTCTGTAACTCAGTGGCCTGAGAGAAAAAAAGAGATAGACCTTTGCTGCAGAAAAGCTGACATTAAAATCATTACTTCGAGACTTCTTCACGAAGCGTGTTGCAATTGAAGCGATTTGTCTGTTGTCATCTTAAAAATGACAGTAAAAATGCGAAATTGGATGGTCTCCATTTCACGAAGAGCTATTTACAGCAGGACTTTGTTTGTTGTGGAAATAGATAAGTGGACATTGTAAAGGAATTTATTTTGAACACCCAGTTAGAAATATTTTGAGAATATGACTGTTTGAAATCGAGAAGCAGCGCACTTTTGTGTTCAATAAATATACATTTTGTTTTCAGTTGGTAACACTGCAGCCAACCGTTTGGTTTGGTAATCCAGCCATTGTAATCTTCGCTGGCCATGGGTTTCTAATACGCTACTCTCCACAGTTGAATTATGAGCAAAGTAGCGTATCAGAAACCCTTGGCTGTAAGGTGGCAGTTGCGGTAAATGGAAAAGTTAGAGAAAGGTCACACACACACGCAAAGTCTGATTAGGACTGTTCTTCCTAGCTGCAGAGCGGCAGCGTTATGATTTTATACTTAATTCTTTATATCCAAAGATGAAAACATGAAACCACAAGTTAACACTACAATTCTGCAGCTTTGTTCTTCCGAGATTGGACATTTTTGTTGGCTTGTCAATCACCTGCGATCGACCCTAATCCTCCCTACATAGACAACCATGTACATTGAAAAAAAAATGTCACGCGTGACGGGTCTGCATTTTTAATAAGTAGACCGGTGTCTGTATGTCATTCAAATATGAGAATATTTTGTTGAGATATTAAAATATTCTATATACAAGTTATTTATCGGAAAGACTTAAAGCCTTCCCATGCCTTCTTTCCAAGTCAAAAAATAAAAAAAAAATATTCCCACCTGCATGCGTTAACGTCTTTTTCCTCCAAATACCAGTACATGTGTTGATCATGACTCATTTTTACAAAAGAGAGGTCAATCTTTTTTTTTCCTTCGAAAGGGGGGAGGGGTTGCAAGGTCTTTTTCGTTTCCTCTGCATGCATAGAAAGTTTGAAACTCTTAAGTTCTAGACAGTCAATTGAAGATGACTTACAACATGAATCTGGAATTATTAAAATTGAACTTTGGGATAGAGCATTAATGAACATATACTCCAGAAACATGCTTAAGTGAAACAAGTTCATGATTTTCAAGAATGATATCCAATATAAACTATCCAGAGTAAATGTTGCATTTTTAATCCTTTATTTTTTCCATATATCAGAACAATTTACTGTGGCGTAGCATCGTTTTTGAAAGTGGGGGGGTGGGGCAACCAGAGAAAAAAATTTTTACTTACCTGAAAAAGTTGACAAGCAAAAAAAAAAAAAAAAAAAAAAAAGGAAAAAGTTGCCCAAAGTCGAAAATCCTATTTCGTGGGGGTGGGGGTATATAAACTTTTTCTCAGTGTCAACTACTTTTATTACCATACTTACCATACCTTACCTATACTACATTTTCGGTACATCTCTAAAAGTGGGGGGCCAACCAGGCTTTCAATTAACATTTCCTATAGTATAAGTAAGGTTGGGAAAAAAAGGGGGGGGGGCTGGCCCCCCCGGATACTACGCCCCTGATTTATGTGGGTGGGGTGGGGGTATATGCGTTACATTTTAAATATTTGATAGAAGAAACAAATCCTCGACTTGATTTGGGGGTTAATTCAAGGACGCTGCACTTTCTGATGTATCGATATGAAATTTAAATGTATTTCTTGGAAAATGATAAAATTTATAATACAGCAGTAAAACGTCGCAATTTATGGAGCTGAACAGAAGCCAAACGTACATGTACTAGCAATTACAGGTGCCAAGAGTCACATTTACAGCAGCCATAATCGTGCTGCTATCAGAAAACTTTATATTCAGGGACGTAGCAACAGGGGGGGGGGGGGGGGGCTTGAAAGGATGGTTGCCCCCCCCCCCCCCCCCCACTTGTAACCATAGTGTAGGGATATCAAGGAAATGTAGGGAAAAAATTGGAAGTGAAAGTAACTTAGCTTTGAAAGAGTTGACCACCACCCCCCCCCCCCCCCCCCCCTCCCCCCCCCCCCCCCCCCCCCCCCCCCCCCCCCCCCCCCCCCCCCCCTCCCCCCCCCCCCCCCCCCCCCCCCCCCCCCCCCCCCCCCCCCCCCACTTTCAAAAACGATGCTACGTGCCTGATATTACAGCCAAAGTTTTAATCTTATGAAATATTACAGACATGGGAAATCCTAAATGATTCATAACTATATACTCATATCATTTTTCACACAAATAATGTACTAGTGTAAATCTTGCTTAACGCGCAAAAAGTAAGTATGAATAGATCCAGTAAAATGCATGCATTTTGAATGGGTGTAGTCTAAAGTAGTTATACTGGATTGTTCCTTATATGTAATCAACTAACGAGCAATTTTACTGCATGAAAACATACTGGGCATTAACAATTAGGTCTTAATCAAATGTTCTATCATTTCTGATCGTTTAGTTGACTCAAACTGTCTCATTGATGTAAACCAATTACTATGTGTCCGAAACCAAGATTTTCTCGATTCGCACTATACCAGCAGTGATTTGTGCAACAGTACACCTTTGTTAATTATTTTGATTTTAATAAAATAAATATTATCTGTAAACTATATACTTGTCTGAAAAGGTGATTTAACGACAAAAATTAGGAAAAAACCCTGAAATGGCTCTAACATATCAACATTTTCCGATTTTGTAAGCAATGCATGACGCTTAAGAATAACGCATGACTCCCTTACAAGTATGTTCAAGACGTCCATGGATACATTTTGTATATATGCTAAAAACTAACGACAGAACATCCAAAGAACCATACTCTAGCAACCTAAATATTGCTATTTTTACCGAAAAAACATATATGCGCCCATAATTCATCTGCACTGATATATGTATTTATACGTTATATATATATGGCAATTTTTAGGGGTATTGATATAATAACACTGAGAGAAAAAAAAACTAGTTGAAGTACTAAGAAGACTAGTAAATTTACTACAGTTCCATACATGCAATCACTACCTTAAAAGTAGTTTTACTAGGTATTGGGTAGATTTACTAGATAAGATTAGTTAATCTAGATTGATAAGTAACTTTCACTAGGTATTTAAGTATCTATACAACCCAGAAGATATGGAAAAACTGTGATAATTTGGCGCTTTTCCAACAAATTCCCTTAGGGTCTAATAGTAAAATTTGACAACTTTTGAGATAGCCCCCTATAAAATTGGGATGATAAACATTCACATTTTGTCCGTCCGTCCGTTTAGTTGCCCGTTCGTCTGTAAACTTTTCACATTCTTGAATTCTTCTCAAGAACCACGGGGCCAATTTCAACCAAACTTGGTACAAAGCATCATTGGGTAAAGCGGAGTTTAAATTATTAAAATAAAGGGCCAAGTCCCTTCACAAAGGAGATAATCAAGAAAAGACAAAAATAGGGTGGGGTCATTTAAAAAATCTTCTTCTCAAGAACAACTTGGCCAAAAAAGCTGAAACTTATGAGGAGGCATTCTTGGGTAGTGTAGATATTGAATTGTTCAAATCAACGGCCAAATTTTAGTTTTTGAATCGTGTGTCAAAAGTCAAATATAACATTTGTTTATTAATCAGGATAAAAAATGTATTTTTCTCTTTTTTAAATGAATAACTAGTTTTATTTCCTTATGTAGTGAAAAAACCCACTGAAAACACGATTATTCTAAAGCAGAAAGTAAGAATTATGATGAAAATGCTATAGCAGGAGAAATGGAAGTCACCTCCGTCACGATTAACTATTAATTGATTTAAAACATAGGTCATTAAAAGCTGTTTAAGTCATTCCGAGTGAAAGTATTGTTAGATTCATGCATGTGGTTGTTTTTTAACATTCCGAGAAGGGCGGAAATACCTTCAAAATTCGCATTATCTATGTCCACATAACTTCTGTCACTTTTTTATCACCTATATTTGGATGCATTTTTCTTAAAAAAAAAAAACAACAACAATTGAAGCATTTATCTTTTCTTTCAAAATTCATGAAGGAAGACATAAATATCGATGTTTATAACAAGAAAAAGCACCCCCTTCCCGGCCGGTTCCAATGCTTATGCCCCAAACCCCATTCTCATGGACTTGCTTAACATATAATATATATTGCTTATTCTCAAAATAGCATTTCAATTTTGTGAAAAAGTAAACTTAAACTTCCTTATTTCTAGACAATGCGCATAGTATCCGAGTGCTTCAATGTACGAGTTGTTTGAAAAGTGCTTGTTTGTAACGATGAAAATGATTGGCTAAGTTTTCATTTCGTCACATAATGTCTTGGTGTATGTAAACAACATGGAGGAAGAAAATTTTGCAAGAAGAAAAATGATTTAATAATAGGATTAAAGGATGGTAAATATAATTTTTATTTATTTTGACAAACATAAGGGTACCAAAATCGACGAAAATCACTGTGTATTGTATTTAACGATATATTGCAAAGTTTCAAAGTTGTGAAGAACTAAAGATTTTTGGATACACTTCTCTCTCTTTTTTTACAGCTATCAGTATGAAAAAAAAATGTTAAGAAAAAATTATCTTGTAACAGTTAATACTCAAAATAATGAAATGGTTGCCAGCTGAAGGAGTTCCATCTTCCTGAAAGTATTATATTAAGCTTTATTCATCTATTCATAAAAATACATGTTATAGATATAACATGTTATTTATGCATTCTCTTTGGAGAGATAGATACATTTTCATTTTAAAAGAGTAGATAAAGTTTCGCTTACCTGTCTTTAAACATGTAAGGGAAAACATATACTTCTCTTAAGAGAATGTACATGTATAGCTGATTACACTGTGCATTATATTGAAAAATATGAAAACTGCATTTACTGCATTCCCTATTCCTATATGTAACTGTCACTTAAAATTAGTTTACCTGCCGTAACCAGCATAAATATACAATCTTAAAAGATATAGACTGAAGTTCCCAGTAATTAGGCACGGAAATGGGCATCCAAGACTTCACAGCTCTTTTTAACAACTTGGACACAGCATGTAAGGGTTTTGTGACAACAGAGCAGATACTGGATTTTCACCAATCCATTTATTTTTCTCCTGTGGCCGTGGAGCATGTTGATGGAGCCATACAGAGGGTGTGTGGGACACCAGGAACTGTTGACAGGTCAGTACAGACACGTGCCATAAGCATTTGGTCAAAGGAAAAAATTTCAAAATGAATTCTCCCCAGCATTGACAAATTTTCATGATAGTTAGTATCAGGCTCATAATTGATACATGTGTAGTGTAATTAAAAATGATGTATTACTATATTAATTTCAATTATATTGCATCATGGATTCTTGAAATTATACATGAAATCTAAGGATTTTCTGTAGTCATATAAGTTATGTATCAAAGTATCAAAAAAGAATAACTAACAATATAGTTTTTCTTTTAGATTACTGAAATGAAAGAGATTTATTGTGAAATACATTAAAGGACGATCAATAATCAACGTTATATCTTGTATTTTCCTTTTAGATCACATTTCATTGAGGTGTTGGAGGAACTACAGCGTCGTCAGTCTATAGAGGAACAGTCATATTGGGACTTCCAGGCATTAGATTACAATGGCACTAACAGAATTTGTCTTAAAGATGCTCTGCTGCTGTTTAGAGAATTTCACCAAGAAAGGTACAACATGTACTAATAAGTTTATTTGAAAATTAATGTGTCCAGTTTCAAATGCATAAATACATAGTTCCTCAAAATTGAAGTAAAAGCAATAGAAATGTAATTTTACATAATACATGTATATCTATTTCAAATATGTTAAACAAAAAATACTACAGAAAATTTTACAAAGTAATGTAGAGACAATATCTTTTATCCCCAGGTTTTCTATGTACACTTGGCACCAGTTTCTGGACTCTAGAGCGGTCCCCGGTGCTGATGTTTACTTTGACGAGATTCGGTTCTGGTTGTGTGATTATCCACAGGGTGAACCAGCCACACTTGAACAGATTACCAAGGAGGAGGCTCGATTGGAACGAATCCAAGGTCAACACGACCTGGATGGCTACAATGCCTATAAAATATTGCAGGTAGGAATGAAATGGGCCCATGGAGAATTGTATTCCTATGAAAAGCTGAAATATTTTTCTTGCTGTATGAAATGTATGAAATTCCCATTAAGTCTTTCTTCATTGAAATAATTTTTTTTTTAGTAATTTCGGGGTTTTCCCCAAGAATTAAAGTATGAGTGGACATGAATAAGTAGAAAGGGGTCTAAGAGTCTAGGGTTTGTATTCTAGCAGGTGGTTCAGAGGAGGAATATCAGAATATCTTGGGGATTATTTCATTAAACAGTTGATGGGGAAATTCTAGGGCCTTGGGTCTTAGGGACAATATCCTGACTGTTCAAATTTTCTAGCTGAATTTTATAAAGGAAGCAATTGTTATTGCTTTTATAAACTTTTAATCTTTCCTTGCAAATAAGAATCCTTGAGCAGTCTCACTTCATTTAAACTCTGGATTTATTTATAAACAAGAGTATGTCAAATTCTGGGACCCGTTTTACAAATGGGCTTACGACTTAAGACCAAGTTTAATTCTTCTTATAACTATTTAATAAACATTAGATAGAAAATTATTTTAAACTTTTAAAAAGGAATGTGGTATGATATTTTTACACAAACGATTTCAAAGAGAAATATTAATTTTGCAAAATGTTACAACAATCTGAAGTTTATGGTCTTAGTCGTAAGTTCTTTTGTAAAACGGGCCCCTGATTGCTAGCTAATAACATTTTCTTATCTCATTAGGATGATGGAACTGAATTCCAAGAATACCAGGATGAGATGCAGCACCACATGAAGAGGAGGATGAACAAGTAATGTCCTTATAAACAGAAATTCTTGATCAGTTCAACATACATGTATGATTAATTTATTTACTTAAGTAGGATTGCAGTTATCCTTAGATTTTAATTGTTTAATCCGGACACTCAGCTGTTTCAAAAAATATTCCAAATTAGACATTTATGATTTTAAACAATTGAATTTATTAACAAGTTCTTAAAGTTAACATCATATTGGGCAAGATTTCATGATACACAACATCTGTATTATTTATATAAGTTTCACTGTTAACAATTTTACAGTATTTGCTTAATTTGAGATAAAATGTATGTTATTGTACTTTTATACCTAAAGATGGAAGAAGCAGGGATTGGAAGCCATGTTGTTTGATGATGGTTTGGAGGTGGAAGATCTGGAATCCCAGGATGCATCAAAAGATCATGTGACCATTAATGACATCATGGATGCCATGGAAACTAAATATGAACTTCTAAGGGAAAAGCTTCTACTGGAAATGGCCCGCCTTTCCTCTGGTTAGTAAATCAAACTTCCACAATCAAAACAAAAAAAAGATTTACGCACACTCTAGATTTTCAGAAGTACATGACAAAAGATGTAAATCTGAATTAAATACTTTTTAATTTTTAGATTAGTATATAGCTTGTATAGTTCTTCAGCTTGTATAAATCAATGTAATTACAATCACGTAATCTATTTTTATGCAGGCTTATGATTAATATTAAATTATATATTCCCAATTGCAACCTTTCGTTACATTGATTTAATACTTATATCAAGACTATAACTTATGTACTGTAAATCACTTTTTATTTGCGAGAACTTTATTTTCATGTAATTACGCGAGACCGTGTGCTATCGAAAAATTAATTCTCACACTTTAAAAGCACTTTAAAATTGTATTCCTTGGATTATCTAGAGCAGTAACCACTATTCACGAAAATTTTGTATTGCTCATGAAGAGTCAATGACTATCTTGTGAAAATTGAGTGTCGCGGAAATTATGTGATCTACTGTATTGACAGTATTATACCTATTTTGTACAGCTGTGGAAGGGGATCAGTCTGAAATCTACCAAGAACTCTGTAAGAAGGAGCGACAACTCCGTCGATCAGGAGCCCTTGAAAGTGAGGTTCACAGCCTATCAGGGTCTAGAATTCCACTGCCCCACACCCTGCTAGGAATCATGGGAAATGTCCAAACTGTTGATAAAAAGCAGAAGGAAGAAGCAGAAAGACACATCAAAGAACTGGAGATGCAGGGGCGCTTTCGTGATGAGATTGGGAAAATCATCATGTCAGAATACATGGACTCTCTAGATGGTTAGGTTTCTTTTTCCAAAAATATGTTGAAAAGAAGTATTTTGAAAGAAAAAAAATTCTCATATTATTGAATAATTGAATGTAAAAAATAAAGCTATGTGCAAAAGGATGTAAATAAAGCAAAAGGTATTAATTTAACACCTCTTTAAAATGGCAATATGATATTTTCTTCCATATTCAATCAAAGGGTATGATTTCCTTATAACATCAGATTTTACCGATTTCAGAAAAATCAACTTATATTTATAAACTAATTATATTTTAATAGGTGATTCTACCTGTGGAGCTACTCTGGTGAAAATCAACACCAGATATCTTGATGAAAAAGAAGCAGTATTATCCATAATCAAGGACAAAGGAGGTCAGATACAGGTCATCACCATGGAAGCCAACAGGTTGTCAAGGCAACATCTACTGATCACAGAGGAAGCCGAGTTCCAGCCCTGTGCCCTGGCAGTAGGATTGGCAGAAAGACCCCAAAGTTACAAGTCTAGCAGGTAATCAAAATTAAGCTTTTTGTGATTGCTGAATTAGAATTTATATTATTAAGAACATTATTTAACAGAATTTTGTTGTTTGATACCCACTTACAATGTATAACTAAAAAGTCATTTTTATCAAAAGTTCTCAAATTATAAAATATTAACTACATGTTATTGTAGCAATTTCTTATAGAAAATCTAAAGTAGGGAGATAGAATTGCAAATATTGGAATGATGAGCTTATTTCCATAGGTTAATTTTTTTTTTCTCTACGTAAAGGAATGTATAGTGCAATAGTATAATGTAAGGTTAATGAATAAATCTCTACTGTATGGTATGCACAGGCTTACAGATTGGGATAGACTTCGCAGTGAGAACCTGGCTAAATTTCGACTACAGGCCAAGAAAGGTAGAAAACAAATCAAATCCCCCCAGAACTATTGCGACCTTGACCATATGGAGGAAATGGGAGTGGTGGATCTACAGAAAAAACTGGTGGTGGAGTTGGTAGAAAAGCACAAATATGAGAGAGAGGTATCATACATGACCTTGTTTTCGCTAATCAAGCTTCTTTCCAAATACACATACACAGTATCTGCTAAAATTACTTCTTGCCTCTTCTGTGGATAAATAAATTTTGCTGTATGCATGAACTTAAATTATAATAGTTTTACAGATCGTTGAATTCATTAGGATGTAAATCATTAAGACATTTGTGTTGAATAAATTTATATATTAATATAATATCATAATTAATTTTGCAATAATCAATGACAGATAATGAGATATCACTTAGAGTTATATTCTTTCTATGGTACATTTACTCTCTTGCTCTGTATATTAAGACAAATTAAAAACTTTCTTCAATTTTCCTCCTCTTTTTATTTTCAACAGGCTGCCATACAAATGTTACAAGGTCGAGACAGTGAGAACAGTAAAGCTGTAGCTAAATCAATAACCGCCGGAGAAAGGAATAAATTACTGAAGACACTGCGTAACAGACATACCAACTGGAAAAACAGCAAATCTGACAACAGTGAAGTCCTACATAGCATACTGCTTGAAGGTAAAGAAAGAAATTTAAAAAGACTTTATGGAAGACAAGTGCTTTAAAATGTAGAATGGTATGCAAGAATGAGTTTTAACAAGCAGATGGTTTGGGAATTTCATGTAAATAAAAAGTTCTTGTGAATAAAAAGTGACTTACAGTTGTGTCTATTTTGTTGTAGGTATGGGGCTGTACTATGAGAACAGGAAAGTGGAGTTACAGGAGCTGCAGGCCAAGGTATCAGAGGACGACACTAACGAGGCAGTCCTGGCCGACCTCCAGCAGCGACAGGAAGGGGAATTCCAGAATGTCATGGAGGATATCTATCACAAGGTTAATAAAAGATTCTTGTAGAAAGCCAAATGAATCTAATATTAAAAAAAAAACAGTTGGAAGATAGTCAAAAAGTTATTTTTTTTCTCTTATAAATTACAGTGTAAACATAGTTTTCAGAGTTTTATAGGTATTTAAACACACCCCCTGCCTCTCATGATAGTTTTGTTTTGAAAAGAAGTGGTGCCACCCATGGGTTTCTTTATCAATTTTTTTAATTTTAAAAGTGGACATTTACATTTGATATATTGCAAACAACTTTGTTTTAAAAATACAAATTTTTGACAAATGATTGATTATTAATTTCACCCGTAGGTTTTAAATAGCACAAGCAAAATATAATTATGTGTCTTTTTATTACAGACAAAAGACGAACTTGTGAAGGTGATATTCACCACCAACAGACAGAGGATTGAGGAGCACTTTGACAATGTGGCCTTTGTGGTCCTTGGAACCATAGAGATCAGTGAGGGTGACAAGGAATACACCAAGGCGCTTGAGGAGAAATACGATGCCCTCAGGGACAAGGTCCTCCTCATGGGCCTCAGGGATGAAATGAAGGGAGAATGGAGGAGGTATGGGTAGAGAATTACTGTATACAGGGAAATTTTTGCCCTAATTTATTATAGCCTCTTTTGCCCTACCCTCGGTTGAGCAAATTTAGAACGGGGCGAATTCAAAGAATACAGTATTGTAACAGTTTTAAACAGAACTGTAACTGGACAAATTTTAGACGGGGCAAAATTGTTTGTAAGTGTAAGTGCAAAAAATAAAACAGGTCGTAAACAGTATACAGTAATTGTCACAAGTCATAAGCAAATTTTAAAATGCTGTTTACAGGAAAATTTTCTGCCATTTTATTTTCACACTTTTTTTTCCTACTCACACATGGCAAATTCAAGAAGTGTGAAAAATAAAAACCAATTTAACTTCTGAAACAGAAGTGTGACAGGGTGAATTTAAAATGGAGCAAAATTGTGTGAAAATGTGAAAATAACTGGAGGTGAAAAATAACACAGTGTACAGTAAACCCCAGCATGGAGCAGTGGCTAAAGCGTCTGCTTTAGAGTAGCGAAGCAAGGAGTTGATCCTTATGTCGCAGGTTCGAATCTTACTGTGGGACAAGCAAATTATTGATGGAAAAATTGTATAAAAGGTCCCATGTTGCAGTAGGTGCTGGCACAAAAAAGATCCCTCTTTGCTCAATGGCCTTGAGTGCCGAGTTAAGAGACAAAATTTGCAGCTCTCCACTGGCAAGTAGTGGCATCTCCATATGAGTGATAAATTCTCAAGAGGAACGTTAAATCAATCCTCCCACTACCAAGGACTTATTTATATATAGCACTCTAATGCAAATTATTAATGAAACAGTTGTGAAAATTGTATATTGCTTCAGATTATGGATGAAAAAAATTGTTTTATAGTACAAAGATAATTTGGTGTGTTTGAGGAAGACCTCTTTAAAAGAATTTAAGATTTAAAATTGAGTATCTGACATTTTGGTTAAAGTCTGATTCTGTGTATTTATTACTATAGTATCCCATTGCCCACTGGTCAGCTGGGTATTTGTTAAGTTTTCTTATTTTCAGTGATTCATCCATACAATGAATCAACATTTTGGGGAAAAATCTGAATATGAAAGATGAATGTCTGAATTTACAAATATGAACCATTCTTTAAATTATCACATGTTAACCATGAATCATTTTGTAGAATGACAGAAAAAGAAAGAAGGAAGGAGCTAAAAGACAGAAGGAAACAAGAGAAAAGGCTGAGGGGAACAGGCAGTGTGGGAGAGATGGGGGATCTGATAGGATTGAAGCACAAAGCCAAGGTAATGAGAGGTGGATCTAATAGGACTGAAGCATAAAGCCAAGGTAATGAGGGGTGGATCTTATAGGACCCAAACATAAAGCTAATGTAATGAGGGATGGATCTAATAGGACTCAAACATAAAGCCAAGGTAATGAGGGGTGGATCTAATAGGACTCAAACATAAAGCCAAGGTAATGAGGGGTGGGTCTACTAGGACTCAAACATAAAGCCAAGGTAACGAGGGTTGGATATAATAGGATTCAAACATAAGCCAAAGTTATGAGGGGTGGATCCAATAGGACTCAAACATAAAGCCAATGTAATGAGGGGTGGATCTACTAGGACTCAAACATAAAGCCAAGGTAGTGAGGAGTGGGTCTACTAGGACTCAAACTTAAGCCAAGTTAATCAGGGGTGGATCTAATAGGACTGTAACATAAAGCTATTTTGAAGTGTGGAGTGGATCTAAACGCAAATGAAAGCCAGGGTATAGAGGGTGGATAGACTGAAACATAAAAACCAAGGTAAAGTGGGATGGATCAATGGTCTCAAATTATTCATGGGACTAATTGTAAAAAATATAGTGCAATTATGATTCATACAGAAGTTATTTTGTAGATGTTGCCTACCCTGAGAAAGCTCATGGGAGAAGAAAGAGGTGAATTTGAAGCCAGATTCATGAAACAAAAAGCAACAGGTCAGGTCCTAGGTATGATTAAATTTATTAATACACAGAAAAAAAATTAATCACAGTGGAAAAACAAATCGACAATCACAAAAATGTTTGAAGATATATTTATTTAATAACAACATTGTATAAGATTTCATGTGTGAAATATATGGAGATAACAAACGGTATTCAAGCTCAAAAGTCCATAAGACAAAAAATTGGAGCCGAGCAAAAATGGACCTCCAAAACACCAGAGGTGAGAAGTGCCATGACAATAAAAAATCCCCTGCTGAATATGTAACACCCGCCGTTTGCTCCTTGTCATGATTGGGAAATATGAGAAGCAATCTGATTTGGTTTAAAATATTGATATACTTATAACTTAAGTAAAGATTTCTCAATGTTAATTAGATGAAACAAGCAAGGGAAGCTTTGACCCAGTAAATGTTCTGGCTGATTTGATCCCTCGCTATGACGAAGAACTGGATGCCCTGGTCATGTGGCTAAACAGTCCCCAGACAAAATCACTGAACATCAAACAACAACGAATCAAAATGCTTCAGTTGAAGCTCGAATCCTGTGCAGCTGAAATGGAGGAAGATTTTGAAGTGGCGGCCATGTTTGTTGGCTTGCTAGAGAGGGTTTTAGCCAGTCTTCATGGAAGGTGAAAATTTAACAATCATACCAAAATAATTATGTTTATAAGAAATATTATTGATAAGAATTGTGTGTAGAAGTATGGAAACAATTATTATCGGTGTCCATATAGTAT
This sequence comes from Saccostrea cuccullata, assembly GCF_032062105.1. Lineage (NCBI taxonomy): Eukaryota > Metazoa > Mollusca > Bivalvia > Ostreida > Ostreidae > Saccostrea > Saccostrea cuccullata. The sequence goes on from NW_026922597.1 coordinate 119,842, forward strand.
GTTTTAGTTCTTAGCCAACAAGCAATTAATCTAATTGAGGTGAAAATATTTATCAGTTCATGTATAGAACAAAGCCTTTAAAGGATGGGGGGGGGAGGGAACTTGATTCTTTAATAAAATAAGAGGATAATGACTGATTTATTGCAGACATGCCACAGACAATGTGAGACAGAGAGACCTGGCCAAGAGGAGAACTCAGCTGAGGGGTCAAAGGTTACAACAGAACGAGGGATATGAGAAGAGGCTGATTACGACCCACGATCCTCCTCACGGTAAAGACTTACTTGTTATAGAAAACATTTCCAGATATCTGAAGGTTTGAGATAATGGAGATTTAATACATGTACAGAAATATTATGGGTTTGAGACTTCTAACTCACTGTATTGTTTCTGAGATGTCAGTGTTCTAGATACAGAAGTTCAGCGGTAACATATAATAATCCTAGCCTATTTGCTATAAAAGTACATATACATGTATTTATTTCACTGTCCTCTACTTCTGTGTAGGAGATACAACAGGCTGGCAATTGTCCTACCTGAGGGAGGTGTTAGTGCGTCATGAGGAGGAGAGGGAGAATTTATTGCACTTCCTACAGGATGACAGTATGGAGGATCTGAAGGAGGCGGCAGCCATGATGTCAGAACAGGAGTCCAAGTCACGCCTGGCTGAACTTCACGCCAAGCGCAGAAGGCTAAATCTATCAAACGAAGGTAAATATTTAAAGATAAATATAATACAGATTAACAAAGTTATACTTTGAACTTGTACTACCTGTCTTGTGTTTCCTGTATAAGTGGTGCCATTGTAGTTTGGCATTTCTTAATGTTTATTGTCATTCAATTTGAATTTAAAACATGATACTCATAATAAAATATTTTGGCCAAAGTTAAAGATCAACACAATTTTTAAATCTTTTCTTTCCAAAATGTTTGATGTACATGAGATTGTACAAAACAAGGTACATAAAAGAACATATTTTCAAGGGGTCCAACTTTTTTGGTTTAAAGAAAAAAAATATGGGTTCAATGGGATCTAATTTCATGGATGAAAAATTGCAAAGTAGTAATATGAATTTTTTGAAAAATTATATTTCATGGTGGACATAAATTCATGGATCTCTATATACCTCAAAAACAACTAAAACACTCTTCCCCCATCCCGGAATGTAAATAAAACCCCAACAAAAAATTAGCAATTTCGTCATTTTTATTGATTTTACCTTTGACAGATGATCAAGATGAGCACACGTCTATTCTGGAGGAAGCTGTGGCTATAAGAGCCGTCTGTAAGAGGAGAGAAATCCTTGCAGAGACCAGGAGGGAGCCCAGTAAAGACGACGTCATAATCTCCGTACTGAAGGAGCTGCAGGAAGAACAGGATAAAGAAATTGCCGGCATCCTGGAAAATATTGTGGATCTGGTAAGCATGGATAAAAAAAGATTTTCAAAAGAAAAAAAATTGATAAAGTTTGTGATATTTATTGCTTTTTAGCTCACCTGAGCCGAAGGCTCAAGTGAGCTTTTCTGATCAAAATTTGTCCGTCGTCTGTCGTTGTCGTCAGCGTAAACTTTTCACATTTTCATCTTCTTCTCAAGAACCACTGGGCCAATTTCAACCAAACTTGGCTCAAAATATTCTTGGGTTAAGGGGATTCAAGTTTGTTCAAATGAAGGGTCACGCCCTTTTCCAAGGGGAGATAATCATGAATTTATTAAAAATTAATGGCATTTAAAAAAAAATCTTCTTCTCCAGAACCGCTGGGCCAGGAAAGATGAAACTCATGTGGAATCCTCCCCACGTAGTGTAGATTCAAGTTTGTTCAAATCATGACCCCTGGGCAAGGGTGGGGCCAACATGGCCAACCCAAGTTTTACATAGGAATATATAGGAAAAATCTTTAAAAATCTTCTTCTCCAGAACCACTGGGCCAGGAAAGATGAAACTCATGTGGAATCATCCTCAGGTAGTGTAGATTCAAGTTTGTTCAAATCATGACCCCCGGGGCAAGGGTGGGGCCAAAATGGCCGACCCAAGTTTTACATACTAGGAATATTTAGGAAAAATCTTTAAAAAATCTTCTTCTCCAGAACCACTGGGCCAGGAAAGATGAAACTCATATGGAATCATCCTCAAGTAGTGTAGATTAAAGTTTGTTCAAATCATGACCCCGGGGCAAGGGTAGGGCCAAAATGGCTGACCCAAGTTTTACATAGGAATTTATAGAAAAAATCTTTAAAAATCCTTCTCAAGAATCACTGGGCCAGGAAAGAGGAATTCATGTGGAATCATCCTCAGGTAGTGCAGATTCAAGTTAGTTCAAATCATGACCCCTGGGGCTAGGGTGGGGCCAAAATGGCCGACCCAAGTTTTACTTAGGGATATATAGGGAAACCTTTTAAAATCTTCTTTTCAAGTACTTCAAAGCTATGATTAGTGATATATATATGGAATCATCCTCAGGTAGTGTAGATTCTAGTTTGTTCAAATGATGAACACCTGGAGGGGGGGGGGTAAATTCAAGCCCGATGTGCTCAGGTGAGCGCTGTGGCCCCTGGGCCTCTTGTTTGAAATTCACTGTCAATGATCATTCAGATATGTGTCATTTTACATGTAACATGGAAACTTTAATTCTTCAAAATTAGTTGTTTGAACATATTTTTGGAAAACAGCTTATAACCCAACAAGATGTCAAAAGATTTTAAACAGCAGTTACACTCATTTGAATATTTCAAATTCATATAGTATGGTCTAATATGAGAACATTGTGAATAGAGGAATTGATTGTACACATCAATGTCTTTATGATTTGCAGAAAGAAGATGAATTACAAGACCTTAGAACTGAGGAGAAAGACAAGAGAGCAAATAAAACTCTCCCCAACGTGTTTATTGTGCTCACCCAAAGTGAAAGTAAAACCTATGAACAAGAGCTTATCAAGGTGAGCATTTAAAGGTGACATTTGGAGGTACTTATTTTTTATGTAGAAAGTAGAAAGCTTATCGCAGTGATCTTAAAAATTGTAATGAATTTGAGCTTGTTAAATGGCCTTATATAATCTTATCTTTTAGAGGAGTACAAGCTTATAAAGCAAGTTTGTGACCATAATCTTGAGGTGTATGTGATTGTATCTTAAAAAAGTTTCTAGAGGAACTTTTGAAGTTAATGTGTGTTTGTGTGTGTGTGAAATTATGTTTGAGAACTCTCAAAATTGACATTGTTTAGTGATCTTACTGAATAAGGCTCATCAAAGCATGCCTTGAAGTCCTTTTGAGGAGGGATTTTTCAGTGTATAAAATTAATGTATATTTATATTCAGTAACATAATTTGTTATTCTATTTGACAGGCACTTCATAAGAAATATGAGAGTGTTCAGACCAAAATCTTGGTGGACTGCCTCATTCACAAGCATGGGGAGACAGCCTGGGTCAAGATGGGGGATAAGGAGAAACAGAGTCATATCCAAGAACTGACCCAAAAAGTGGACAGCTTCAGGAAGGAGGGTAGTTACCCCTGGGATATGTGGATTCTCAAATATACTCAAGGAATTTTTGATTACATAATTTTGCAAGAAGCTCAAATTTCTTGCTTCTATTTTCACATGTCAAAAATACTTAAATGCTCTTGATCAGCAGGCCACATGCAAATTCATGTTATGGCAATGAGACATTTACAGATTATTTTGCCATATTATGGACTCAGTGAAATAAATCTTTGCTGACTGTAAAAAATTATTTTTAAAAAAATTGAAAACAGAAAAACAGTTGTAAGACATAGAAATTTATTTTCATTGTACCTGACACAAATCTGTTAAAATCCCTAAGATTTTGACATATGAAAAAATCCATTGTATTAAAACATGTAATTGTTTTAATTCCTGGTTTTTTCAGGAAATAATGTGGGTTTGATTGAGGTTCTGGAAGGTTTCCATTTGGACAAGACATTGATCAGCATTATAGGAATTCCTAGATTTCATTTCCTAGAGCTGTCCAGACACACAGAAGGTATATTATCAATAATTATTTAGTGTTCATTTCTTTTCTAAAATAAGTTTTTATGTACTGTAAATAAAATATTGTATACAAGAAATCTCTTAGAATTTCTCACCCCTCAAATCTTTTTTCTCATGAAAATATCTAGCAAAGAATCATTAAATGTTGTCTTTTCATGCACTCATGCATTAAATGCTTCATTCAGTCACCAAGCTTACACTTATATCATTAGATAGATTTCAACTTATGAATCTTGAAGAAAATATGCCCAGAAAAATAATTGATTTACAGTGTATGAACACTTTGATTGAATACATCCCTTATAAAGATTTACGACACTGATTATCTGTTTATTTCTACAGAGGACCTTATATCAGAACCTGCCGAAGAAGAACAGATTATGAAGAACCCACTACTGAATTTATGGCTGAGGTTTGAATCAGAGAAGAAGAATCTACTGCAGAAACTAAAAGGTGGTTATATGCATACCATGTTATAGCATGTTTGCAAACTAAAATGATAACAAAATGGTCCCTTGAACATAAAAAAAAATTCATATTCATATTTTGATTTTTGAAGCAATATGAGCTGCATTTTGGGGAATTTTAATTTGCTCAAAAATTAAAATTATTATGATAAACTTGTATGTAGTTTAAACCTTTTTGATGCATTTGACTAAAAAAAATGTATGAAAATGTTTCAGAGGAAAGACTTCTGTACAATCGAATGTATAGTATTATGTGAGAAATCAATATTGTACAGGATGACAATAATATAATTTTGCTTCAATCAAAGCTAAAAAAGTTCTTCAATGGCAAATATGAACAAAAGAAGTTTATAAATGTAATTTTTCTCTCTCACTAAAATAGTTTATTTCAATTTTGCAGCAAAAATTTCCGACATCATAGTTGCAACTCATATTGCTTTAAAAAAGAAATTGCTATAATGCTTTAAGAAATCTGTGAAACGAATTTTTATTGATTAGGTGCTACATTTATTATCCACTATGCATGTACACCCCCTGCCCCCCATTTACCATCCCAGTTATGAAGTACATATTTTCTCTCATTATAATTCAAAGTTGATTGCATTTTGTAGGATTACAGGAAGAGTATATGAGTGAGAGGGAACAACAAATCTGTATTGTACGAATCACCAGGGAAACATTACTCTGTAGTCATGATCACAGATTCTCGATCTCAGCTACGCTTGTTGGAGTAGCTGAAAGGCAGATGGTTGATGGAAAACCAAGGTAATGTATATCAAATTTAAAGAGAAAGTTTCTTTTTAAATCTCCATGCAAGTATGTTTATCATACCATTGGATATAATTTCCAGACAGCTAGTATGGAATTTTTAAATTATTACAGTACTGTATTTAAGTTTTCTGTTTGATTGATAAATTCTCCCTTTTTGATGTGTTGTATACATATATATTCAAACCTCATTATATTAAACTGGATTGGACCAAAGATAAAAACCATGAAGAGTAAAATACATAAACAATGTGATGCTGAAACATCCAAGTGAACTTAATTCTACATAATTATACATGGTAATCGAGATACATGTATAGCTATTGATTCAAGATAAATCAACTCAAACATTGAATTCAAAAGTTCAATTATTTAAATGGAATTGATTTAATTGTGATGGCTATTTTTTTTTTTCAATTTTTTAAAAAAAATTTACATTTTCACGCAGAATGGTTGGAGACAAAGCTAGATATGAGAGACTTGCCAAACACAGACTAACAGCTGAAAACAAGAAGATCACATCTAAAGATCAGGTCATAAGGGATCAAAACCTCATCACTCAAATGGTGAGTCAAATTTACATTTTCACACAGAAGTGATCTAAATAATCTAAAGTTGCCGTAATTAACTGAGATTCTAAATTTTTGTTAAAAATTAAACATAAAATTCAAGAGTTTATTTCTAAGTGCACTCTATTAAATTTGTAGTTTACGTTAACTTTATTTATTTGGGGGTAGGGGAGGGGGTAGTTTAGAGAAGGTTATTTGGTTCTGTTTTCTGTCCCAGATGTTATCACTCAAATAATAAATTATAATTAATTAGCTTGAAATTCCAGAGTCTCTTTTTAAGTGAACTCTTTTTAATTTAAAATCACTCAAATAATAAGTTATTTGATTGTTTAAAAAGTTTATAAATTAAAATACATCCTCTCTTTGTAACTTTTTCTTTTAGAATGCAGTTATTGAATTCCTGGACTTTAAGCACCAGACTGAACAAGATCAATTCAAGCTTCTTGTTGAGATGATTGTTGATCAGAAACTCCATCAGGAAGTGATGATGATGTCACAGCAGCAAAGGAAGGACCAGCTATCAAGGCTTCAGTCAAAACGAGACGCACTTCCTATAGGTAAAGTCAATGTTACTGAAATACAGGTATACAACATAAAAAGTCATTATCTGTCAGTTTATCATACATGTACAAGAGATATGTTCATTTTTTTTTCAAATTCATTTTTCATTTTAATTATATGGAAAAAAGAAACACAGTCATAAAACCTTTAGGAAATATATCTTTAAAATCTTCAGTTGATTTTTAAGAAGTCTTAATCATTTTATTTTTATTTTTTTTTTTTGTGGTCCTAGCTTGACCATTTCTTTTGTTTTACTATCAGAAGAGAGATGTCTGTATAAAACTTATGCTAGCTATTTTATTTTACAGAGAAGCAAAAAGAACATGATGGGATTCTATACGAGGGTATGGTGATTAAACGTGAACTTTGTCGGCAGAGGATGAGCAGTGATCAGAAAAAAGAAGCCACGGATAAGGACATCCATGAAGCCTTGATGGCAGAATTATTCCTCACACAGAACAGGGAGGCTGAGAGACTGCTGCAAGAGTTCATGTCAAAGGTCAGATTTCCAAATCTAAAACATATGAATATACATTTACTAGCTATTCATCATCGGTAACCCACCGGTGATTCACATTGATTCTATCATTTTGAGGAAGCTTGTGGACTCAAAACCCATGGTTTGCGACGATGACTAGCTATTAAGTAAGTTTAAGACTTGAGAAATGCAGTGCATATATAGTAAATATTGAACAGACTTGTGCGTTTTCACCTCTTTTAGCAAAAAACGGGTAAATCCAAAGGTTTGTGATTTAAAAGACAAAAAATACAATTTAGTTGTTTCAATTTATTATCATATTAATTTATATTTTTCAAATATCGGTATGTAATATTGTACACATTTCAACTGATCAGAAGAGATTTCCAAAATAATATTTTAAATCTCCTGTACCCAATATTTTCTCTGAATAGGAATTTAATTATTTGATACTTTTCTAAATCACAGGAAAATGAGGAGTTACAAAAAATGCAGTTAGCCCAAATAAATGATCGCAAACAGAATAGCAGAGAAAATGTGGCATACATAGTTTTCTCCCCTGAAATGTGCCTGGAGGTCAGCACTGATACTGACTTAATGGAGGCCCTTGAGGGGAAATATGATGCACTGAGGGATAAATTACTGGCTGAGGCCCTAATCAAGCAGGTATGTATGCAACAAAGTCATATTAAAAAAAAAAAATGACTATTATATTGAGTGTATTAAATTTTTATGTAAAAAAGTCATTTCCAAACATTTTAAATAATTCATGTGTGTACAGTAAAGCATGCATATAAGGATCATGCCTATTATGAATTAGCAATTACAGTGAAGTGACTATGTTCACCAAAGCTTAAAAAATATGATTGTAAAACTGAAAGATATAAATGATTTGTTTATTGTGAGGCAAAATAGCATATCGTTATGGGCGTGTTCTACTCTACAATTTGTGCTAGACTTATGCTCATTTTTTTTTTTTTGCCCACTATTGAAAGCTTGGAGAGTCTGAATGGCAAAGATTGACAGATTTGGAAAGACAGAAGAAAATGATGGAACTTAAACTGAAAGAGAGGAAGCTAAGAAGAGAGGGGAAATTTGATGAAATCTCACAGATTCTAGGTAATGACAATGCATGATTTATACTCACTGATATTTACATTGGATTGAGAAATACATGTAACATTTAGTTTAATTGCAGCACATATCAAAGAAATGTTTCTGTATTTGATTTCGTAAAGAGAGTTATCTCTCTCTCCCCCCTTTGGTGTAATTATGTCTTCAGGATATGGATATTCCATAACCGATAGACACAATAAAAGTAAAAAAATATCTGTATGGTTTATTCTTCATATAAACAGGTGATGCACTGGAGAACCAGGAGACCTTGAAGCGTCTGATGGGAGAAAATAAAGAGGAGCAGCAAAGGAAACTCAGAGAGAGGCTGGAGAGAAAGAAAAAGAGGCTGGCTCAAGGTACATAACTCTGTTTGAGTAAGCAAGAAAAAAAATTAAAATTAAGATATATTCAATACATAGAATAATACTCTGGAATCAACTTAACTTGTTGGGATCAAAGTTTATTAGAAAGCAAACTTTTATTGATTCAGTTGGATTTAATTTCAAGAAAACATGTAGTGTTTTACAAAAAGGATTCAAATTCACACATATATTAAAATTCCTAAGCTTGTAGATTATATAGGGTAATTAACCACAATTCTTGAAAATTTTGTCTTGCTAATTAAGAGTTATGGTGATTCCACACTGAGTATCAAATATAGTCCGAAAATAAGAAAATTTGGGGTTGTTTTTGCATTTATATGAATAAGTGATTTGAAAACTAAAATTCATGCATTTGTTTGTATTAATTTTGTAAATCCTTTATACAGGAATGTCTGAGGAGGAGTGTGAGGAGTTGGAGAGGAAGGAAATAGAGGAGGAGGAAGAGGAAGAGAGGAAACAAAGGAGGAATATCCTCCTAGATCTGGAACATCGATTTGAAAAGGTAATGCTTTAATAGTATGATGCTATCACAATTTCTAAAGAGTATAATCGCACTGGAGAATTATTTGATAATCCATTTGATTACATGCTTTGTAATAAATACAGAATATTTGCATTTGCGATATGCCTGGGGTCACAATAGCTGTATCAGCCCTGCACGAATATTAATCGCTGCACAACCATTTATTTTGCTTTGTTTTTGTAGAAAATCTCTTAATTTTAATTTTTTGAATGTGAAAATTACAAATAATGTGCGGATTGCACATTTGGAATAGAAGTGCATGTAGAATCAAACCCAAACCATATGAGACATTATAGACCGTGTACATGTACATGAAGTCAGTGCATGATTATTCATTTATTTTCTTCTCAACTTAATATGCACTGTATTTTATAACTACAATGTAAGTATGTAATAAAAATAATAAAACACACCCTTTTCCACATATATCACATCCTGTATAAAGAACATAATTTTCACCTGTTGTTGGAAAAGGGTATGATATATACATCTCAAAAAGAAATAATTTTTACCTGTTGTTAGGATATATATTCAGGGTTTCCAAAATTCATATGGACTTAGTCATCATACTCATATCAGGGTAGGGGGTTTTATTTTGTGAACTCAGTGCTTAGAGTACATGTATAGCTCTTGTAGTCTTCTAGTTTCTTTTGATTTTAGGAAAAGGAGGAATTGTTAAGACAGATTGGACAAGGAGATGACAGACTTGCAAAGGAGAAAGCCAGACAACTCCAGCTGTTGAAATTAAAGCGAGAGGAACGCAAGGCTAGAAATGAGGACAAGTTCGATTCAGCAGCTCTAGTGTTAGGGTTAGCAGAGGAAAACAAGAAAAAGTGAGAGTTACTGATAAACCAATTTGATTATAAAATATAAAAACATTAATTTTGTACTTAAAAAAAAAAAAATATTTTTGTAAGTCCCTCAAAAGAGAGGGGACATAAGTAGTAACACAAATGTGTGGGGGGAGAGGGGGATTGTTTGTCCTTAGGTGCATTACAGAAATTTTGCAATTTGCATTTGGATTTATGTTAATGTTAAATGCTGTTTTGTTTTATAGATGTGCCCTTTTGTGAGGGCGGTGCCCATGTAAAATTTCTTTCATGATGATGTTTTGAACACAACTTTTTAAGAATTCTAAATTAAAGCTAATGTAGTTTCCTTGACCTAATTTTTTTCCCAAGGCAACAAGAGGCCACAGAAGAGGAGAAATTAAGACAACAAAGACTGGCCAAGGAGAGAATTGAGGCAGCACGACGGAGACGAAGGGAGGGAAAGACAACTCCGGAGGAGGCCATCAACCATGAAACAGATGATAGGGTGGAGTTACAGGAATCACTGAACATGGCCGTCGACAGACGCCACAGACATGAAAGGGATCTACTGATACAGGTTTAAAAAAACAAAGTTACTGAAAATGTACCTTTTTCCCATAACATCATAATTCCAAGGAATCACATTCTCTGTTGAATCAATGGGTAGAAAATTATGCAGATTTTAAAACTACCACTGTATGCTTAAAATGTACTTTATATATATGCAGGGTCGAATTTCTGTGAAAATTTTTTGACACACACATAGTTTAAATTAATAAAATGCAGAAATCTAGTTCTACAATAACTTATTTTATGTCTGATTTTGAAAGAAAAGAGGGAGAACATAAATATTGTTTGTTTTTAATAAAGGCTATTTGTATTCATTAATTATGACATGTCAAGTAATGGTTCAAATAATGGCCCTCATGACCTTTTTCTACAACTTAGCCTTAAACTTAAACAAGCATTTTGCACACAAACAAAGTACTGTTCCTAGACACTGTCATGCAAACATTCAAAAGTTTCCATTTATTTTTGACAGTTGTTAGATGATGCTTCAACCAGTGAAATGAAGCAGAAATACATTCAAAGGTGTAAAAATAAATTGAGTGAGAAGGCTTATGTACAGTGATAAACTGTTTGACTTTTTGCTGGCGGAGCGTACGTAAACACTGGAGACAGGCAACAAATCTGAATCACCGCAACGGAACAGATGAAGATTCTACAAGTAAGTGGAGTAAAAACTGTGTGTCATTTAACCTCTTCCATGGCAAAGATTTTAAGAATTTCTAGACAGATTGATATTAAGATTTCAATGCATTTTTGGGGGTATTTCTTGTAATTTTTGTATGTACCAATGTATATATATTCTGAAAGCAGGTATTGTGTTGGTTCTGAAATCCGATTGATACAAAATTTCAATTTACCACTGAATGAAATTAAATGAGGCTTCACAGAATTTTAATAAACTTTCCTAATCTTTGTTAAAAAGTGCAAAAGAAATTTCCATTTTTTATTAAATAATGAGTTTCATTCTAGTTTTTTTGCTTTGTTAATTGTATTCCACTGAATAAAATTTAATTTATATATGTTGTGTTGAAAATTGCCATTGAACATGTACATTTTTTTTTACAAACCAATTTTAAGTATTTATAGGAGGGTGAGGTACATGGGTAGGGTTCAGATGTTCACAGTACCCCAGAATTTATCCTTTGGAAATACAAATAATTTTTACAATAATTTAACTTTGTTAGGCATTCCAAAGGATAATGTGTGGGAATATATTTGATAATTTTGGCAAAATCGGTACAAATAGTGGCAAAGTTTTACGTCAAGCTAGCAAAAAAATGACAACCAATGGAAATATTTTTTTTATATATTATTTTACTCATATTTGACAAAAAATTTTTATTTCCAACGGTGCATGATTTATTGGCCAAATAATATTTCCTCTGATATATAAGTTTATTAAAACAAAGTTATGTATATATGTTTTTTCTTGGAAACACAAAATTTTTACTTGTTTTTCAAGTCAGAAGCGTAGAAATGCGTATATGCTATGTAAGGGGTTAATTGACAGGGTTTTGATAAAAATGTACTAGCATGGAAATGGCTCTTTTAGTTGAGCTGTGTTACAGAAAATCCTGTCAACTTAATGCGTAAACTGTCACAACCCAGGTTATACAGAATAACTTGGGTTATTTAATTCATTCCCTAAATAAACATATTAAATGATTTCCTTTAATATCTCATTTTTTGTTAGCAATTTTTTTTGAAAGAGAGATATGATAAAGTAAATTTTATTGCATATTTGTAAATTGCAATAATGTGAATTTTTTCAGGAGGCAGCATGTTATTTGATCCAATCAGAACTTCACAAACAGCAAGAGGAGGGGCTAACTAAAACTGAAGAGGAGGTCAAAGTTCACATCCTGTCTAACCTTCAAATGTGGCAAGATGCAGAGGCAGCTATGATTTTGTCTAATCTAGAGGAGAAGGTATGATTTATATTCACTTTGGCTTGCAGGGACTATGAGACTTTGTTCTAGATATCAGGGTGTACGTGTGTTAAATTTTGAAAAAAAAAGTTATAATTGAAGACATGCTATTCCAGGAATTCAGCATGCTAAATAATGTTTAAAATAAAGTCTTAACTTATGATCAGTAGTTGAATCCACACTTTTTCAAAAGTTATGTCCCTTGACCACCATCAACAGTGTTAAATATGGAGGAGCATAAATCATAAGCAGTGGAGAAGAAATTCTGCAGAAATAAGTTGATCACAATATTGCAGGGTATTTTTATCATATACTACATATCTGTCTATTTTTTTGTAATAGGATATTGGAACACTACAGCAAATGGTAAAAATGCAGTCAATGGTGGAAGAAGAAGGTCTCCATGACAATGTGTCACATGTCCTGCTCAACCAATCAAAAGGAGACAAATCTGAGGATGGTGAGCAGGAATTGCTAGAAGCATTAGAGCAGAAATATGATGCCCTGAAGGATAAACTCATAGAAGCAGTAAGTACATGTACCTGTATATTCAAGAAAATAATGAAATAAATTGTCAGTATTAATATTTTAATTCATTTTTTTCAGCATACTAGTTTTTATCATGTATCTGAAACACAAAATTTAGCTTTCATAAGTTTTCTTCATTCAAAACCAATTGATAAAAATTCAAATTCCTGCAAATAAAAAGTGATACAAACCCAATGTATTATTTTGTTAACAGGCTTTGAAAGAGGAAATGGGTGAGGATGAATGGAACAAGCTGTCTGATAGTGAGAAACAGAAAAAGATTGTGGAACTAAAGATGAAGGAAAGAAAACTCAGACAGGAAGGCAATGTAGAGGAAGCTGCAGCCATCTTTGAAAAAGTTCTGGAGAATGATGAATGTAATAAACTTTTTTTTTTCTATGGTTATATGATTGTATATTTCAGATATTTTTTGCCATAGTAAAGATTGTTTGGGCATGCATTGTCACATTAATTTTAATTTAAATGCTGAATAAGAAAAGTGGGCAATATTGGTTGTGGAAAAGTTAAGTTTTAGCAAATTATTTTAGGAGCTAGGTCATGTTATTTTGTTGCCAATCTGTCAGAAATAGATATTGAGAGTAAAGTAAATATGCATGTAAGCATTTGAATAACATTTTTTAGGAAAACAATGACATTTTTTAATGGGGTTAAAATAGCAAATTCACTTTGACTTTCCATTCTAGTGTTGGACCAGATTCTTGGACCAGAGGATGAGGAGGATGAAGAGAAGAGGAGAGAGGAGCTGATCAGACAGAGAGAGGAGCAGGGACTGCCTACAGATGAGGAGTCCATCAACAGGATCCTCGAGGAGGAGAGAAAGGAGCACGGAAAACAGAGGAGAATTGTGAGTACATACGCACCAAAGAGTGATGACATGGAAAGCAAAAATTATGATTCATGCAATGTTAAAATGTTAATGGGATGAAATGATTAAAACATAAATTCAACTTTATTTGCTTATTTCATTTGTTTTGGTTTTCTATAATTAAAGATTGTCATTTTCAATAATCTCTCCCCTGTATTTTATAAGCTTTGTCCATAGAAAGGTCAAATAATGAGACACATTTTGCTTTATTCATTTATTGCATAAATATTTTCTCTGTTGATTAGAATGTGTTGGAAAATTTGAACATTATGCTGGAAGATGAAAAAGCTAAACTCCTGAAAGCCCTGAGGAGCCAGCATAATAGAATTGACCAAGAGAGAGAAAGACAGTTGGCCATAGCTCGTCTACAACACGAACGACGGAAACTGGCGAGAGAAGAGAAGTTTGAGTCGGCAGCCATCATTGTCAGTCAGGCTAGAGAAAGGGAGGAGAAACACAAACAGAGGTCAGGCAAATAAAGTCATTGATATGTTAACACCCCCCCCCCCCCCCAAAAAAAAAAAAAAAAAAAAAAAACACACACACACACACACATGAAAACCTTTTCCCAACAATAAGCCCATTTCAAAATAGGTCAACTAGAAAATAATTTTTTTTTTTTACAATTAGATCAATTATGAATGAGAAGATTTGTTGAACATATAACATGTACAATGTTTTTGATATCTGAATAATTTTTATTAAGGTCATTGAAGCATGATCTCAGGAAAAAATATTTTTCACACTTTAATGACATACTGTAGATCACTTAATTTTCGCGAAACCTTATTTTCGCGAGATAGTCATTGACCTTTTAATAGCAGGGCAAGATTTTCACGAATTGTGGTCATTGCCCTATATATTCTTAAGGAATTCTATTATATGCAAGAATGAAATTTTCGCGAGTATATCGTCTCGCGTTATTACACGAAAATAAAGTTCTCCCGGATAAAAAGTGATTTACAGTATGAAATTGTCACCAGTGTTAATGTCAGTCTACCAATCATTGTTCTTTTTATCATATGATAAAGATTATTTAAAATTTGTCATTTTGTCAGTTATATAGGTTTAAAATATTTTATAGTATTAAAGAGCAAAGGGAGAGAAGTAAGGCTTTGGCCAGAGAGAGGCTGGAGGCCAGAAGGAGGAAACAACAGCAGAAGAAAGAGGACATCAGTGAGGAGCAGAGGCTGAGGACAGAGGATGAGATGGAGCAACTGGAGGACATGGTCCAACCCAACTCTACAGGTCATTATTATTAGGAGCAAGTTATAGAAACAATCATTATAGATTAAAAGTAGGATGAACTTGTAAGTTGTCTGCCATGCATTTCTAACAAAATACCTAGATGTAGGGAATTGTTATGAAAGGTTTTTAAACATTGGTTCCTAACGCTGTGAAAATGTCTGTTAAAGGAAATATTGAGTTGAGGATATTGAACTAATTATACCCCCTTTGTGCAATGAAAGCAAAACTTAGACAGGGGGTTGGCCTAAGGAGTTGTCTGTCTGTCTTTCTGTCCATCCATCAGAGTGTATGTCTAGTTCATAATGATGCAATCTCAAATTCAAAGGTTAGATCATTTCCTGGGTTTTTTCTAAGGGTATTGAAACCAGACTTGCAGCAGATGAGATGCATGCTTTGATTGCGCTCTGTTGGGGGTTTGGCAGGAGGGTGTATTTGTGGCATTAGGGCACCTTAGTTTACCCAATCTGTGATTCATAAAAGACTTGAGTTTAATAATAGCTGTTATGAACAAGCAGTTATCAAACATTTTCGTTTTTTACAGAGAGATCAGCTGTGCAAACAGCCATCTTGGAAACACTTGATCAGCGACAAATGGAGGAAAGAAATATATTAATGGATATCACTCAGACAGCTAGAAATAGTGCAGCCATGATAAGGGAGGCCAAGAAAATGTCAACACAGGTACCAAAAAAAGATGGGAAATACTATACACTGTGAAATCACACATTTTTTTGGGGGGGGGGGGGGGGTAATTTTCGCTGTTTTTAAGGTAAAGATACAAATTTATGTCAACCTCGTACGAAACATAAATTTTCATATACAGAACTGCTAAAAAATGCTTTATCTACGAAATCAAACCCCACAAATCAATATTTTTTCCTCAAACCACGAAAATTTGACCCCACTAAAATATGTGATTTTACAGTAACATTAATGCATAATCTCATATATTTATCTTCAATATTTTTACATTAAAACTTAAAAGCATATAAAAATATATTCCGAGTTATGATATAATCAGCAATTACACTTAGTCTAGTATGTAACACTTTGATTTCAATACAGGATCTGAAAACCCAGCTGCTGAAACTTGAGAAAGATGAGAGAAACTGGAAACAAGACTCAATGGCTGCAGCCCTCCATGTTGATGAAGGGAAAATGTCAAAAGCAGAAAAAGGCAAAATGTTCAAGGAAATAGCACAAAGAAGAAATGAGCATCAGGCCATATTGGTAGAGGCCATGGTCTATAAACTTCAATGTAAGTACATTATAGTCACAGAATGCACTGAAAATCACTTTATATTTTACTTGTACATGTATATTGCAGAAACTGTACTAGTTTAAATGGTCACAACTTGTAGCATTGTCCAGATTATTAGTTATCATCAGTATAATAAGCAAATATTACATGTACCTTTTATCATTCATGAGAAATTAATTTTTAATCTCAACAATCTTGCAAAATTGCAAGCAAGTAAATTATGTTCTTTTAAAAGAAAACTGTTATTTATATGATGATGATTGGAACTCTTTTGCAGTGGAGGAGCAATCACACAAGGCCCAGAACCCAGACATGTCTGATGAGGAGAGAGCAGAAGACATGAGTGTCGCATTACTGGCTGACCTTCAAGAGAAGCAGACTACAGAAAACTCAACTGTTCAAAACCTCTTGCATGACATGGTAATACACTGTATCACACATAATGTTAGGTTAGCAAGATATAGAATTCTCCTCCCCTTGTGAAAGAAAAGGACTAAATTCCTACAAAAATATCTTTGTTTCATTTGCGAAAATGTTGTTTATAGTCTTTAAACAAGATTTTAAAATGAGATATTTTAAAACTCTAATACATACATGTAGATGTTTTTATTTAAACCATCTTTAATAATAGTTATTGTACAGTAGGTGTTGTGTATAATATTGTACAGTTCTAAAACATACTGTAAATCACTTTTTAGAAACTCTAGAACAAAGCTGTTTTTTTCGTAATTACACAAGACAGTGTGCTCGCGAAAATTTAATTCTCGTGTATAATAGCATTCTTTAAGATTATATTTAAGAAATAAACAACGTTATTCAGTGAACATGGCGTTATGAATAGCAATTGCTCTGCTGGCATATTCCATGATGCGCGCTAGCGCATCATGGAAAATATGCCAGCAGAGCTATTGCTATTCATAATGCCATGTTCACTGAATAATCGTTGTTTATTACTTATATTTGCATTCTTTGAGTTTTTCAAGAATATCAGAGGAAATCCTGACTTACATAAGGACGCAGCTTCTTGTCTTTAGTAATGAAAAACATACGGCTTTAAAATCACTACACCTGATCAATGATCCTTTTCTCTTATAAATCACAAACAATTTATAAAGTATTTCCCCCTCAAACACAGTTATCTGGATACAAGCAGCGCCGTCATCACATTCTCTTAATTTTTGTTTTGATGCAGTTGTTACGTCATCGATCAACGTTATTGTAACCCTCCGATATAAAATCAATAATTTAAATCTATGATGAAAAATGAGAATGCTTTTATAATGATTTTTACTCCAGAATGCTTTTCTATTTTTTTTTTTTAGTTTTTCTATATATTTTTAATAGCTGAAATCATTCTTGAAGTAGATTTCTCTTTCTGAATGTTATTACCCAAGTGTGAAGAGTTATCGTTCTTTGTACAAATATGCATGATACGAAAAAATAAAAATATAGCCGTTCTCTAAATTTTTAAAAAGTTTTATAATACAATTAAATACATTGACCAAAATTAAATTTTTAAAGATATGAATCAGCAATTTTATATATTCTGAATTTCCTTTTTTTTCAAAGAATATTATTAAAAACTTATTTTTATTCCTCTCATGAAACATTTCATATATATACTTCTCAATACGGTATTCAAGTGTAGTAGAGATTGTTCTACACGAGGTTGATAGAGCAATTGCACTCGTAGCCGAAGCAGTTGCGTCTATAGTACTATGAACGCAGTTGAAGCCTGCAGGTTTATAGTGGGAGAGAGCAGTGGATATGCAAATATAGAGCAATAACCACAATTTGTGAAAATATTGTATCGCTAATCAAAAGTCAATGACTTTCTTGCGAAAATAAGGTGTCGCAAAAATTTATAAAATATTTTATCTAGCTCATTTTTAATTCTTTAAACGTTTACAGTGTTATCTTGAATATGTACATATGACATTGATTTTGTTGCAATTATGAAATTTTTAATTAGAATTTTTAATTCTAATACATAACTGTTTTATTTAATATACCATCTTTTAATATCTTGTATATTTTAATATTTTAGGAAGATAAAGATCTACAGGAAGTTAAGAGGGTCCAGCGCATTGCTAAGCGTGAGGGGTGGTTTGACAGCCTGACGGGGATGTTGTTCCAGTTATCAGGAGCGGATCTAGCAGGGGAGGAGGGCAGTTTAGAAGTTCTGGACAAAACAATGGAGGACATCGAGGAGAATATGAGGAAAGAGAGAGAGGAGCTAATTGCTGAGGGTAGGTTCTTGTTCATGTTGCTCATGTTGTTTACTGTCTGAGTTGTTTGTACAGGGAAACGTTAGATTGTTTGTGGTTAAAGGGTTAATTAGTGGTGGTAAATGTATATATTTCAGTTCACAGTAAAACAGTCATGCTTATAATGATGTGCTAAGGCTAGAATATTTTGCTTCCTATAAAGTTTTTAGTATGTATTCCATTAAGTTTAAAAAATATTTTCATTCCACGGGGATTGAAAACCACTTTGATATTCTAAGTATTCATTCATTAATAAGCAATTCACTATAAGCTTGTTTACTGTACAGTTATGTGATTATAACTACATTTAGTGGATAAGAGTTTATGCAGTCAATAAAAGTTTCAGGTTAAGAATTTAGTGCTTTATATAATTAAATATTTTTTTTCATCAGACTTAGACAAAACCATGTTGCACTGTATTTTTTTTTTACCAACACTTATTTTTGTTTTACAGTAACTGTTGTGCATTTTAATTATAGAAATATTTTCTTTCGTTTTGTCAATATTTCAGTTAAGAAGTGTAAGTTTGCATTTTTGCACCTTATTCAGTAAATTAAATTCCCCATTTACACACCCTTTGCTCACTAAAAACTATTTTGCTTTTTTATGAATCAATAAATGCATTACTTGCATGACATATATTATAAACATTGATGGCATTGTAATTTGAATTAATATTCATAGGCAGAAATGTTTGATTACATCTATAACATATGAGTTGTATGATATGACATAGGCCTACATACACCAACTTCATTTTTTGCAATTTAGGATAAACTGTAAAAAGAGAGATCATTTAAATCCTCTAGTTATGAGCTAAATGTTCATTTCACGAGGGAACTATTCAGATTTTGTTTCCAGTTTGATAAAATTTTCTCTTTTTTCATTTTTTCGGAATTTTTTGCTTTAATACTATGAGGCATGCACTAATTGCATGTACCTAAGTATTCTATAAGCCTTTGTTGAGAAACATGAATTGTCAAATTGATTCCTTTTCAGTTAAGTATTGGTGTAACTCTTCCATTTCATTTCGGAAAGAAATTTTGTTACTTTCAACTTGAAATATGTGTGTTGTCAGTTGATTCTCTTTTCTTTTCACTGTTTACACAAATTATTTTTAATTATTTGAATACACTGTCAGTTTTAAATATTGATGATGGTATTTTAAAAATGTTTTAAACAGAAATTTACAAGATGCACAATGTGCTTATTAACCAAGAAGGACAATTTACTTTTTTAGCTCACCTCGACAAAGTCGAGATGAGCTTATGCTATACCCCCGGCGTCGGCGTCGGTGTCGGCGTTAGCGTTGGCGTCCCAGGTTAAAGTTTTAGGAGCAAGTCCATTCCCAAGTAACTATAAGCCCTACCTAAACCAAACTTGCATGGATGGTGCATCTAGGGATGTACACTACCAGACTTGCTTCGGTTGCTGGATCTGACCTACATTTTCTTGATGAGTGACCATGTTAAAGTTTTTGGAGCAGGTTAAAGTTTTTGGAGCAGGTCTATTCCGTAGGAACTAAAAGCCCTACCTAAACCAAACTTGCATGGATGATGCATCTAGGGATGAACACTACCAGACTTGCTTCGGATGCTGGATCTGACCCATATTTTCTAGATGACTGACCAGGTTGAAGTTTTTGGAGCAGGTTAAAGTTTTTGGAGCAGGTCCATTCCCAAGGAACTATAAGCCCTACCGGGACCAAATTTGCATGGATGATGCATCTAGGGATGTACACTACCAGACTTGCTTCGGATGCTGGATCTGACCTACATTTTCCAGATGAGTGACCAGGTTAGAGTTTTTGGAGCAGGTCTATTCCCAAGGAACTATAAGTCCAACCTGGACCAAACTTGCATGGATGATGCATCTAGGAAAGGACACTACAAAACCTGCTTCGGATGCTGGATCTGACCTACATTTTCCAGTTGAGTGACCAGGTTAAAGTTTTTGGAGCAGATCCTCCATTCCACAGGAACTATAAGCCCTATTTGGACCAAACTTGCATGGATGATGCATCTAGGGATGAACACTACCAGACTTGCTTCGGATGCTGGATCTGATCTACATTTTCATTCCCAAGTAACTATATGCCCTACCTGAACCAAACTTGCATGGATGATGTATCTAGGGATGTACACTACCAGACTAGCTTCGGATGCTGGATCTGACCTACATTTTCATTCCCAAGTAACTATAAGCCTATTTGGTCCAAACTTGCATTAATGATGTATCTAGGGATTGACACTACCAGACTTGCCTCGGATGCTGGATCTTACATTTATTTTCATTTCCAAGTATCTATGAAATGCATGGATGATGCATTTAGGGATGGACACTACCAGAATTGCTTCGGATGCTGGATCTGACCTACTTTTTCATTCCCAAGTAACTATAAGCCCTAGCTAAACCAAACTTGCATGGATGATGTATCTAGGGATGGACACTACCAGACTTGCCTCGGATGCTGGATCTGACCTACATTTTCATTCCCAAGTAACTGTAAGCCCTAGCTAAACCAAACTTGCATGGATGATGTATCTAGGGATTGACACTACCAGACTTGTTTCGGATGCTGGATCTGATCTACATTTTCATTCCCAAGTAACTATAAGCCTCTACCTGGACCAAACTTGCATGGATAATGTATCTAAGGATGGACACTATAAGACTTGCTTGGGATGCTGGATCTGACCTATATTTTCCAAACAAGAGACCAGGTTAAAGTTTTGGGAACAGATCAATCTGAATGAACTTGAAGTCCTTGATATTTGCAGTATTAACAGTTATGAATATTTGTTTACTCTATACATGTTTTTCACGCTACATGCATAGAAATGTGTATATGCCATGTAAGGGGTTAAACACAACTTGCAAGAATATTGTTGTTGGGATGAATACTAAATATTAAGAAAATATGATGTGAGATTTGCATTACTTAAACTGATAACATTCGTCGAGGTGAGCTTCGTAATCTTTGATTACCTATGTTTTTAAATTGATATATAATTATGTAACCATTTTGACTAAAAACTTGCAAATGCTGTGCACTGCCATACATATTATCTGAGCATGAATATGCATGTAAACTTTATATTGATATTTTTTAACAGCTGAATTTTATATTAATACTGGATTTATTCAATTTTTTATGATTATTTAGTATAGGCAAGGAAAATGATTTAATCAAATGCATAGACTAATACCTTTTTTAAATTATTACATTTTTTTTTATTCATTATTATTTTGCAGAATATGCTTCTTTGTATAAATTATTATTTAACAACATAATAATTCTTTATTAAAATCATTATCCTTAGAAGCATAAATCTCAAGTCTTGGTGGAAAATGCTTTGAGTTCATTCCCACATAAGGTTTTAAAAGGGGAACTTTTTATACAGTGTTTGAAGTCTATATTCACTGATGACATCCTCAGGATTTTCAATGTAATGTACAAAACATGACACTGTCATATCATTACAGCTAAAGCTGAGAATGCTACAGAGGAGGACCTACAGCAGGCCCTGAAACAACTAGAACACGAACAGGAACTAAAGCGGAAGGTACGTCACGGAATATCTGACAATATTATACTTTCATGTAAATTAGTTGAATCTGATTGGTCGAGAAACATTTGTTAGAAAACACTATTACCCACTGAATAATGAGGCCACGCCCTCCAGCGTAGCAACTGCAGTCAACATTGCTTGACGACGGGTGATATTCCAAAAAAATAGTGACTGCACAGAATTTATGCGTGCACGGTTCACTGCTATATGTATTTGTGTAAAACATTCAGTATAATATAATAAATATAGCATGTAGTTGAGTGTAACATTGAAAATTTTCACCCCTCGAAAACCATTGTCAACCTCAGCTGCGCCTCGATTGACAGTGGTTTTCTTGGGGTGAAAATTTTCAATGTTACACTCAACTACATGCAATATTTATTATAGCTATATAGAGAATGATAATAAAAACATCTACCATTAGACTAGATTTTCATGTAAAACATGAGGGGTATAAATTATTTTAATGTCTAATTTATAGCTAAAACAGCCATAAACCAAATTTTACTCAATCAAGTGAAGAAGTTGGGTATAGTTAAAAAGCACTTGGACATGTACCCCCTTCCTTTTCTCTGAATTTTTTTTTACCCTGGCACTTGCAGCAAATGAATATTAGGTATTAAGAGTGAAAAAAAAATGTGAGAAAGGTTTGTTTATAAGATTTGTACATAACTTAACTAGACATCAGTGTGCTGCTAAACATTGGCTTTCCAATGAAACAAATAAGCAAACAACATGCAGGAACTTTTGTTGTCAGTTCTATGGTATCAAAACTTAATTTGCTGAAAAAAATTGGTTTCCTTTATTTAGCATCACCTTATATACTTTTGTTTTAAATATCAGGCAATGACAGCTGATCTGGAGCAGCAGAGGAAGAAGTTGATGGAGAAGGTGGCGGCTCGTAAACGTCAGACAGAGGAGAAAGAGAGCAAGGAGATCAAGGCAGCTCAACTCATACTGCTCTCCGAGAGCCGCCAGAAAAAACAGAAAGAGAGCGCAGAGAAAGAACGCAGTCAACAGAGCTCAGAGGTAGGGAACATCATTCTGTAAAAAAAAAAATTATCAAATGATTTTTTTTTTTCAGAATGAATAGAAATCTGTAATTTTCTTATTGAATTTTGAGTGCAACTAGCATTCGACTGTGAATTTAAGGGTACAGTTGAACTTCTGGACATTGACATCTTGAATACCATTGATACGTTAAAGTGATTTGGAAGTCCAAACTTCTTGTTCTCTAAATATTTTACACTGGATATCTTGATATCTTTTTTTCTTCCAAAGTAGAATTGTGTTGCCATGCAACATTAGGAAAGCAGGATTATATTAAATCTTTAAATTCCTTTGAAATGAAAATTTTGCAACCCACAGATTGCTTGTAAAAATGGTAGTTTTAAATAAGTTATTGCTAGTATAGTTATAACTTTGTCCCTATGATTCTACAGCTTCAGAAAAGACTGGAGGCCAGAAGACAAGCCAGGAAGAAAGCGACAGAGGATCAGGATGAGAACAGAAGGTCACTGACTGACGAGGAGAGATTCTCAGGCTCCAGTGACGGCTCTAGACCTAACACCATGGACAGTGTAAGTAGATATACCACAGGTACATGTACATGAAAAGTATTAAAGATGAAGTGGAGACTTGATCATAAACATTACTATAAGAATAGGTATACATGTACTCATCTTATAGTACTAAGAGAAAATTGCAAAGAAATTTCAGTTCTCATGTGTTGCTTTCATAAGATTTTGTGACTTTTTATTTTGCAGTTTAGAGATCCTAAACTTTATAAAAAGGAATTTGAAATTTATTAATTGAATGCATACATGTAATTATAAAATTAATAGAATTTAGCATTTGTGCTTAAGTTTTCTCTTGGCTCATGTCACATAGTCCTAATTAAATGGCTCTAAATAACTTAACCTCTTTGTTTTGACAGAATCCGTTTGCTTCCATGAAGCGAGAGAAGACGGCCCTGGATGTGACTGTGTCAGACAAGGAGAAGCATGACACGTACACCAAACTGATGAGAGAACAGACAGCAGTGATGCAGCATAAACAGGAGAGTCAGCGTAAACAAGAGGAAATGGTCAGTATGGGGGACAATAGGGGTCATCTCAAAATCCAAATAAGGGGTCATCTCATAATCCAAATAAGGGGTCATCTCATAATCCAAATAAGGGGTCATCTCATAATTCAAATAAGGGTTCATCTCAAAATCCAGATAAAGGGTCATCGCTAAATCTGAATACATAAAGATGAATGTCTTGTAACTATGTAAATGTGTTTCATGACAAAGATTAATTGTTTTTTCAATGACAGTATTGGTGTTGGCATCTAGACCTTATCATTCAGTTTTGGTATTATCTTTGAGAGAATTTGAATACAATTAGACTGTTTTGCTATTTTAGCTGAAAAGAAGACTTGCAGAGAGACAAAGCAAAAAACAAGCAGAAGTCCAGAGCCTGCTCAACCTCGGGGAACGTCAGAAAACCAGTCTACTGGCCGCAAAACAGGTATTATTTTTTGCTCACCTGAGATGAATACTACTTTGAATTCTGTGAAACTGAATTGTGAGTGTAAGGCAGAGATTGAAAGAAATTCTTCCTGAAAACACAAAATTAATACACATATTTATTTGTAAATTTAATCTGTTTATGTAGTTTTTCACTTGATGTTTTCAGTAAGGTTTTGCATTTTTTTAATCACTACTCACTAGAATTTTCGAATATTTGAATATTTTCAATGGTTTAAGGATAACTGCACTTCATTTATAGAGATGTGAGAAATATTTGGACATCTGATTCTAAATTGATAATTTTTTAACATAGGATGAAAAGGACAAACAGTTAGAGAGAATGAAGGAAAGAATCAAGAGAGAGCGTTCTCGAAGTCCTGGCAAAAAGAAACACGCTGCTATAGAAGAGGTAATATAAGAGTCTGTTTAATGGCTTCTGTAAATTTGTTAACTGTCATTGCACAGCTGAAGTAAGATTTCAGTGGATGCTATTATTTTCTTTGATGAGCCAGTTGAAATATCATAAAAAAGATAATTTCACATATTTTCAGTAATTGCAAAGATTTAACAAAAAAAAAACAAACAAAAAACAACAACAACAACAACAAACTTTATGCCTTTTTCTTTTTAAATGCATTCAGGAACCAGAGGAAGAAACATATTAGGTGATCTTTGATATTTTCAGTTCTAACAATGTTGTGTTTGACAGTCAATCCTTTCCTGAGTTGAAGTTATTGCTTTTAGTTGATCAAACAATTTTTTAACATTCTCATTCTATGAATTTAATTTTCATTCCTTATTTTGCCTTTGTATTTTGTTTCAAAATTCTAAATATATTTTATATCCTCATAATTATTGAGACACTATCAATTCAAGTCTTTTATTAAATCTTAGAACCATTTCCAGGTTATTTTGGACTTTCAATGAGGCATGGCATTCTGGATGTTACATATTTAGCTTCTGAAATTTACACAGCTTTCTTTCACTGTTGAAATATACATGGGATAGAAATTCGGGCAAATGCCAATTATTGTATGGAATAACCAATAACGTTGTCTTGTCCGGCAAAGAGGTGGAGCTTAAGTCGTCTCATCGTTGTCAACAACAATTTAAAGTTCCTGATGTTATTACATGTAGGGCCCCTCAAGGATTTGCGGGTGCCCTATAGTAATCACTCTGTCTGTCCGTCTGTCTAGCTGTCTGTCTGTCATTCTTCTATCCACAAATTTTCTGTTTTTTTCTAATAATTTTTTTTTGGTTGCCCAATCAAGTTCAGATTTGATATGGTAGTTCTGTAGGCAGAAATACATATTTTGATGCTAAGTTTGGTTCTCTATGTCGTCTGGTTTGGAGCTGGGGTGGCGGGGTAGATTTCTTAACTATGCATGAGAATGAATGAGCAAAGAGAGATAACTGCAGAGAATGTTACCATTGTAAACTGGGAAGGCTGTGCAATTCGTCCTTTGGGATTAATTAACCTTCCACATGAAGAAATTCCTAAGAATTATCTTTATCTGTCACATTGAGATTAATTACTGAACCGCCTCTGTCTGCAAATGAACTCTGCAAATGAACTTTGTTTTGAAGTTAAGGTCAATTTTGAATGTGTACATTATCTGAAATTTGGATTTAAAATAAATGTTCATACTTTATTTTGGTTTAAATACTGTATACAATGATTTATGATAATTATTTTGAATTCTAAAATCAAGATATATATTAAAATATCATTTTATATTACATGTATATTACTATTTTATTTCTTTAATTATTTATTTATTTATTTTTTGCTGCCTTAATGCTGTTGATCTTAACAGGTAATCAGATAATAATCCCATTCTGTCAGAGCTAAAAAAGTTCTTATTGTAAATTTAGAAGAAAAGGATGAGAAAGCAGTACAATCAATCCCTTGGGATTAATTATCTAGCCTGCTGCAGAAAATTTAGAGGCTTATCTTTATCTGTCACATGAAGATTAATGAACACCTTTGTCTGCAACTGATGTTTGTTTTGAAGTTAAGGTCAACCCTGGGTGATATTTGCATTCACTGAAGGCTTTCATTTTATAAATCATCTGCTTTAATCTTTTTTAAATACACATTTAATTTAGTTTCTTTAATAAGACATAAGGTTTTCCCTGTTTTATATGTAAATACAAGGTTACTATTTACAGGATTTTTGGACATTCAGGAATTATCTTGAAAATTTAAAAATACAGTTGTTACTTATATATAATCTTCATATATTTAAAAAAAAAATGTAATCAAGTAAAACTCTCATTCAATGAGCTGCATCCTTATATTTCTACCCCTCAGCGGGGCCCTTGCTGACTGGTCAGTTTTCTAGTTTATTTCCTAACCAATGAGAATTAATCTATTCGCCATTTGACAGACGCTAATTACGTAGTGCTGAGAATGCCATGCCTTACTGAAAGTCCAAACTAAACTGGAAATGGTTCTAAAAAGAATAAGTGTCTCCTACACCAGCGAAAAGTTTATTATACCCCCCGCAAACGAAGTTTGAGGGGGTATATAGGAATCATCTTGTCCGTCTGTCCGTCTGTCTAGCTGTCTGTGCAATCGTGTCCGGTCCATATCTTTCTTACAGAGGGACATTAGAATCTACTACTCCACACTAAGATTGCTCATGACCTAAGGGTGTGTCATGACCTTGACCCAAGGTCATTTGGGGAAGTTCAAGGTCAATGGAAGAAAAATTTCATAATTCATGTTTGATACATATCTTTTATGGATAAACTTGGTAGGTTCTCATTTCACACAAAGATTGCCCATGACCCAAGGGTGTGTCATGACCTTGACCCAAGGTCATTTGGGGAAGTTCAAGGTCAATGGAAGAAAAATTTCATAATTCATGTTTGATACATATCTGTTATGGATAAACTTGGTAGGTTCTCATTTCACTCAAAGATTGCCCATGACCCATGGGTGTGTCGTGACCTTGACTCAAGGTCATTTGGGGAAGTTCAAGGTCACTGGAAGAAAAATTTCATTATTTGTTTTTGATACATATCTTTATTATGGAAAAACTTACTTCTGAAAAACCCAGCGGGGGTATTTTGTCCCATTTGGACAGTTCTAGTTATTTCATGGCGGGAAGGGGGGTCAAATATAATCATTCTGGTTTACCTGGTAATAACCAAATCAATTTACCCTGTGTGCTGCATAAAAAAAAATGCTTGAAATACAATAACTTGAATGTTAGTCATAAATTAAACCTTCTTTGTTTTTTATACTAGTTTTTTTGCAAAATTCATTATTAGTTTATAACTGTCTTTTTTTTCATAGACAAATACCTCTGGAATGATAGTAATGGTCAAGGAATACATTATTAAGTAACAATGACTAAATTTTAAAAAATATGATATCCTCTAAATTGTAGTTTATTTGCAAAATAAAAAAAAAAATTGTAAAAATTGACAATGTATGTATGAAGCACTTTGTACTACATACAATTACACGTGTACAACACAAATATTTCTAATAATATTGCACTTCTGTACTAACACTTAAAGGAAAGGCCAATGGTTAATTTTATATATTTTTTTCATTTTATTGTAGACAGACTTGAAATCCACCATGAAGAAATAAAGATCTACTACTGTGATGCACCACTTTATATTAAATTTTATGTATTAATCTGACTTGTATGCATTCCAATCAAATTTGTGTGCCAGTTTTTCTGTACATGTACTCAGTGATATTTTTTATGTGTCAATTATAATCATGGTCTGTGATAAATTTATACACCTTTATCACTATTATGTTTTCTAAATAATTGAATTTAAAGAAAAAATTGTTATGAAGATTTTTTTTATTTAATGGGTAAATTTACCTGTTTTATGTATTGTTAATACTTAATTAATTTTTAGTTAATTTAGTGTAAAATCACAATAATATGTATATTTGTTATTTAATTTTTATTTACATATACATGTATTTAAATCTTCCGTCCAGTTTTCCATTCAAACTCGTAATGTTATAGACATAACATGAATAACCTAGTGCAATGCTTTTGTGAACTTGTCTTCTTTTTAGCCTGCTGGCCAGGATTTCATTTACTGACATGTAAGAGCCTTTTTGATTTTTGAATTTTTTTGATGATTTATATTTAGATAACATAACTATAATGTTATTCATTAAAAGAATGATTAAAAACCACTTATCTTAATAAAAGTTCGTTGTAGTTTTTTGATATTCTAAGGATTGTAAGAAGGTCATTAAATGTTGAATTTAAACAAGGCTGCAGATATTCTTGTGTCATCCTCTTATTTGTCAATATCCTGCCTATTTTTATTGGTCAGACTGCACCATATAATACAGGCCATCTCCAATTAGACTAAGTGTGGACAAATTTTAAAAGCTTAGGGAAAGATTCAAGAATCGGAACTTTCTCTAATATTTTAACATTTTACCTGAATTCGAAGTTTAAATAAATATGAAAGACACGTTGATTCCTGACTATCAATTCCTGCAATGTACGAGTACAGGTATATCTTATGTAGAGTCATGAAAAAACAAAATTTCAAGTTCTTTGGAATCAAAATCTTTCATCTTCTATTTGTTTATAGATTCTCCATATAACTCTTCTCTTACTCAAACTTTTGACTATCTAAATAATTATTAGACAGGGTTAAGTCAAGATATTCTCAAAGTTGTCCTCTCCCATATGATCAATGTCTCCCCTCTCCCAACTTAGATGTCTGGTTGTACCCTCTTAGTCGGTATTCTTCCATTCTCTGCACATTTCTCCTTTTATTCCTCTTTCTATTAATTTTAGATCCGCTCTTGTCCCGACATTTATCAACAGGCTTGTTCACTGAATTCTACTCTGATTCCTTCTGATAAAAAAAATATATTCAATGCAATTTAAGAATAGGCACAGATTTATTGTTCTTTTTCTCCTATTTAGATAAAGACTTTACAGTAAAAACCCTTGGTGGTTGGTAAAAAAAAATGGCATAAACCTCTTTTTATTACTTCGTAGCCAAGAAATAAAAATTGGGAAAAAAAATCGAGAACACAAAGAAAAAAATGTGCTCATATTAAAATTTATGACCACATTTTTTTTTTGGGGGGCCACAAAAAATTCAAAGACACGGAGTATAAATAAATCCATACTATATTTTTAAACATTTTGTTACAGGAATTTGTCAAATATTCCATGTTGTAGAGTACATATATTGGACGTTCCGGAGTAAAACAGGCTTGTACTCCTGTAACGTTAAAGGACCAAAAAAGTTACAATGTACAATACTTAGTTCGATATGCCTTGTGTGGTTTTACTCTGAACTACTCGACAAAAAAAATGTTAATAAAGAATAGAAGCTAATTACCAACAGTAATGAAAAAAATTTACTTTCAAACTATAGTTTAACAATTTATTATGTAGCACAATTTTCTTACATTTACCTGTAAGATGTAGCGTCAGCTTTTTGTCATTAATTGAAGCACCTAAAGGGTTAGCATTTGTTTTATATATAATATGACATATATTATGTTTACGAACACCTCATTATGGACAACCAGGATATGGGCAGCCACCTTCCAGTTATGGACAAAAACAGCCAGGATTCAATCAGTATCCACCGCCATCTGGCAGTAATCCCTCATACCCATTTTCTCAAGCCACCTGATTTCTAAAAGAATCAAAACATCAATAAACATTTTAACTAAAAATTGACATGTACGTAAAGTGATATTTTTATTTGAATGCTTATTGGATTCCATGTTTTATTTACACATATAATAGCTTTACAATAAGTGCAGTTGTGTTAAATTATAATGCTTTCTCGAGAATTAAAAGATATATTCTATAAAGAACGTAATGAGTAATTATTATTTTATGTTCAAATATATTATGCTATTTTAATGTACGAGGGCTGTTCAATAAATAATGTCCTCGGTGCTCGGAAAGAAACAAAAGACGCTTTTCAATGATTTTGTCTTCATTATTTTACTTATTAATCTCTTTTAATTACAACACATGTGTGTAAATTTTTTTATCCAATTTCTGGTTAATTTTAGAACTCATTTTTGGGTATGACCCTTGGAATACTGGAAAATGGCAGATCCAATGATTTCCTGGACTTGTTTCTTCCTTATCAAAGGTGTTTTTTCAAGTTTTGAAATAGAAATAAGTCAAAAGGGTAAAAGATCTGACGAATGTTGTTAATGTGAAAAAATATTAACTATCTGTGTATCCCGAAAACCCCTTTACTCTTCAGGGCGAGCGGGTTTAGACGCTGTCATGAAGAAATGTAATTTAGCGGATTCCTGATTCTGGGTCCGTCCTCTAATAAACTCTTCGATTTTTTTTGCAAAAAAAAAAATGTTTTCTAGCCTCATCCAGAAATTAAACTTCTCCCCGAATACGAATTTGAACAACAATACCACTAATATTTAAGAACATTGCATATAAATCTGTCTTTGTGCTCTTGCAATTCTTTGCTCTCACCAGACCTTCCCTGTTTTTGTCAAGTACATCTTATGGTAAATTTTGTATCAAATTTGCTATTTGTCTTAAAGTCAATCCTACATCATCAAGTATTTTTTGTTGAAATTTGGCAAACAGTACATAAGTGTTATAATTTTTTGTTGGCAAGGACGGTACCCATTTTTGATGCCCAATATATAATTTTATATCATTGAAATCCACCTGCTCATTTGTCTATAAAACAGATATTGGTTGCTGTAAATGTCACATATTTCAGTGAATATTTCTTTGGGATTTTTAACAAGTTTTACAGCAGCTTTGTTTAAGCTTTTATTTTCACTCTAGTTTACGGATTTTTTACCATTCATTTATAATGCAGTGTCTCGAAAAGCTCTTGTTTTCCAGCTTCTCACAATGAAACTATGTGATGAAAAGTGGTCACATGAACTGTTATAAATTCATTAAAGATTCAATTATGAGAGAAAGCCAATTTTAATGTCATATGATATCTGTATTGTATGTCATACAGTTCAGGATATTATTTATTGAACAACCCTGGTATTTATCATGAATATTGTTTGAATTGTTAGTTACATGTATATGGTGTTCAAGATTTTTTGTTTTTTTATGAAACACAATACATGTATGCCTTATTTGCTATTAAACGTTTGTCCTCTATTTAATGAAAAAGAGAAAGAAGAGGTAATGTGCTCAATGACTGGAAAAAGATCGATAAATCATCATAGGCAATGGGTTTCTTAAGAAATAAAGGCAAGAAAATTCAGTGCATGGTTGTAAATATTTGACACACAAGGTGATGCGAATTTTTAAAATATCCAATTATAGCGATCATTAGCAAATTGGTTATCTACATCTTCTACTGAATATGACGTATGAAAAGACATGATTTTATTATATAATTATGCCCTTATTGTTATTACTCTATATCAAATGAATACCATTCAACTAATTTATTGAGAAGGTACTTCTCCCACCATTTGAGGACACATTCCAGAGAAGTCAGACCTGCTAACTGGGACTATTTCCTCACTAATATTTATTTATAATTTTAACCAATTATAAGATGACCAGGGTGTTCAAGGAATCTCGAGTTAAAGAGGTTATGTTATGAGCAATACATAACTATGAAGTGAAAACATTTCGACCCGCAATGTCAAAATCATACTGAAATTATTGAAAAACGAAAAGAATGATAATTAATTCTTTAAATATCAGTGAAGTGATAAAGTCACCAAATGTTTAGATTTTTTCAATCAGCTTACATTACTCTTTGTATGAAAATCTTAATGAAAACCGCACTAGAATCAATGAAATTCATATACCTACAAGTAGTATACTGACACGCAAAAGAAACGCAACACCCTACTTTGGGGTAAAATAATTATATAGAGTAAAAAATTTTAAATCTTAAAATTATGGATATCTTCAAATTGGTAAATATCGGAAATTTAACGGTTGAACGATTTTCCTACCATAACCGGAAGTCAAGTTTGAGTCTGCATAACAGAAATCGAAAATTGCATGTTTCACAAAACAGTTGGCAATATTATGGAGTTTTAAGGGTTTGTGCTGTTCATCTTAAGTAATGCAGCAATATTTCAAAAAATAAAATCTCCTTTCGTTTCCCGTAACGATGCTAAAGCTTCTTGAAAATGGCTTCAGTGTGCATTTCCATTGCTCTAGCTGGAAAATCTCAAAGTAAAGGTGATGGAGAGTTGATGATGCAAAAATACAGTACATTACGTCTCAACGGGGTCTTACGTATTATATTCATAAATGATAGTCTTTGGAACGGAAGTCCAAGGGTTACTACAATGCGCTAAGTTAGAGAAAATTCGACCTAATCATCTGAAAAACAGGCATTTAAAAATGGCAAAGAATAATTCCTTCGCTCAGATCTCGATATTGATTAACCTATTGTATCGTAGAAATTAAGCTGCTAATGTTGTTTAGGACAGTCTTGCACGTTGTAATTGAGTGGCTGGGAGGGGGGTGTTTTAAAAGTCATATGTTACTTAGTAAAGTTAAAAGATAAACAATAAACATTTTTATCAAATCTCTGATGTTCTGAAAAGTGAGTTTAGCCTTACTGTATTCTTTTTTGAAATCATTAGATATAAAATTCAAACATTTGTAGATCATTGCTTGTTGCGTTTCTTTTGCGTGTCAGTATATATCGTTTCAGTTAAGTGAGATATTTGAACACATTTTATTGCTTGATAAGATCAGAGATGTGAGGTATATATAATATATAAAAAATATACAAAATATATACACAAGATGAAAAGAAATCTCCCTTAAAAACCAAATTTATCCAATGATCCTTTAATATTAAAAAAAATAATAATAAAATAAAGGTCATTGATCCATATACGCAGTTAAAGGTACTTGGACACAGATTTGGGGGTAATTTTTTCTGTATAATATATTACGACTTATATATTTTAATAGCATTTCACACAAAAATTAATTAAAAATCTTATTTCATTTAAAAGTTATTAAAACTTTAAATTTTTTGGCGGGTTTGATTGACACATCCTTGCACTTTCACAAATTTTAAGTTTACTTTTAATACTTAGGGAAAGTGGCAAACTTGTTGTGTATAAATGAAAAATATTAATACTATAATCCAGAAAAATCAGAGTAGACATGTTCGAAAGCAAAGCAAACACACAATATATTCTCAGTCCGTGCAGTTGTGGTGAGCAGACTTTGACGCTTGAACGCACCCGGTGAATCATAAACAATCAACAATAACAGAGCTCCTGCCCTGTTTACAAAAACTGTGTACATAACAAGAGTGTGATCGATTTGCACACAAGACTTAGTTCGGAATGACGGTACTTGTGAAGGAATTTTGCTTTGTAACATTTCTACTCTGAAAAAAAATATTTTTCTAGATTAAAGTCTTAGTATTTCTCATTAATACACAAAAAGATTGCAACTTTACCGAAGGATTAAGAATAAAGTTAAAATTTGTGAAAGTGCAAGGATGTGTCAATCAAACCCGCCAAAAAATTTGAAGTTTTAATAACTTTTAAATGAAATAAGATTTTTAATTAATTTTTGTGCGAAATGCTTTTAAAATATAATTATAATTCGTGATATTATACAGAAAATATTAACTTCAAATCTGTGTCCAAGTACCTTTAAATGTCCAACAACATGATGTTTGCTTGCATTTGGAAATACATGTACCAAGATTTATAACCAGGTTTTGAAATTGCCCGATTTATTTCTGAATCTGTTCAACATCAAACCAAATACGTTATTATGGCATTAGCTCCTAGAATATGGATATTTTTACTCAGTCTCTTCCACGTCTTAGGTAATTATTGTTTCATCAATTCATTCCTTTGATTATTTCTAATTTACTTTGTATTACTTGGTTTCATGTTTATACTTTTTTCCCATGTTTTTGTGATTCAAATTTATAAAGAAGACTATTCTTTAAATATTGTTTTATGATTGTTATACATTAAAACAGACAAAATTTTATTTTATTTTTAAAATATTAATTTATATTCAATTTTAGTAGAACTATTATTTTATATCCCGTACTTGTTCTCCAGGCGTGAAGTAAAGTAGACAATTTGATCAAAAGCATAAAACATTTTTTTTTCTCTTAAAAAGTTTATTCAATGTATTTTCAGAAATATTTTGCCTGATAGAAAATAACATGTTGCCTGTATATCCAGAAAAAAACATTTTTAATTAATGCGTTGGATGGTGCAATACGCTCTTATACAATTCATTCGCTGAATGAATGAATAAAGACACAATATATGTACTTTTTGTATACTTAATATATAAAAGCAAAGAAAAAGTTATTTGACTGTCACTGTGTATATAAATCTCGTAGTCCTAATATCGTATATTGAAATAAAAGACAATTTAAGGAAAACACAGGGAATCCGAAGTGCGATGGGACTCCAAAGTCCGATGGTTACGCCAAAGTCCGATGGTCTGCGCCAAACCCCGATGGTTGTATACGCCAAAGTCCGATGGCACAGAACACAATTAACGTCTATGACGTCATAGTACTACTGCGTAAGAATTCGACGCCACGACATGCCAATAAATAAAGACAAAATATCATAAATTATACAAAGACTAACCCTCGTCTTTTGAATATAGGTGCGAAACTAAGACTTATCAGTCGAACAATGAGTATCAATTCTAACCTAACTATCATAGGTGGGTGCAGGACTAATCTAAATCAGCCCAATTGTGTGCGAGGACTAACCCTAGAATCCCTCGGGTGGGTTCGAAGAAGCACCTTTAAGTACTGTTCAAGGACTAGCCCTTATCACTCCAATGGTGTACGAGGACTAACCCTAATATCTCTGGTGGTGGGTGAAAACAAAAAGCAATATCCGTAAAAACGTATGTGAGACGAATACTGAATCAATTAATTTTGAATGCAGAATAACCTCATGACGTCAGACTATTGTGACGTCATAAACGTTAATTTTTCCTCCCTGCCATCGGACTTTGGCGTGTCAGACCATCGCACTTTAGCGTCGCGCGTCTCATAGGAAACGAGCCATCGGACTTTGGCGTGACCATCGGACATTGGCGTCCGTAAAGACAACGAGCCATCGGGGTTTGGCGCAGACCATCGAGGTTTGGCGAGACCAACGAACTTTGGCGTCACCATCGGACTTTGGAGTCTTACATATTGAATATTGCAGACAGCAATGGATAGGATATTTTGAAATGTCATAAAATATAAGTAGTTCATACATCTACCTCACGTATTCAGTCATAAATTCTGTACAAGCGCTATCATAATAAGAAATAAATTTTTGTTAAGCACACATTTCTAATGTAAAGCGATCGATAATTCCGCTTAATCTGAAGGCATTTAAACTCGTAAACATGAGCAAAGTAAACGAACGGTCCAGTAGAAGTGCGTATTTTCTTTTATCCCTTAATGTCAATATCAATAAGAGGTACAGTGTACATAAAAGTACACATTTTATACTACAAGGAAAGAATGAAAATATTCTTTTAAATATAGTCAGAGAAAGAGAGATAGAAAATGCCAAACAATGTCAAGCAATGTTTATTTATGATACATGAAACCACTGAATGTAAATATACACGTAATAAACTTACGAGGGCTGTTCGGAAATTATTGAGACAGTGTGTATATTTTTCTTTCTAATGAACGTCTTTCGGTGAAAATTTGCACATACGTTTGAAAAACATAGAGAATTCATAAAAACAAAATATAATTCACGAATATAAAATTTCTTATCTTCAGTGGAATAAAAATGTGTCAATGGTAGGGGTACCCGGAGCAGTCACGAAAACAGATGTTGAAAATGTGTATCACCAACGTTCAACCCCATCGTGGACCCATAATAAGAGCGAAAATAAATCAATTTATGTATATAATTTTCCCATTTCATTTTGACTTCATGTTGTGCAAGTTTGTTATTATTCTGATCAGGAATATGGAGATCATAAGAAAGATAAAGCGCGGAACAGAAATCTGATTACGGCGACAAAATAGATTTTGACGTTAAGGCGGAGCAGCAAGAGAACTAAAATTTTGTGTAACGCTCTGTAAAACTCTTTATCAGACTGAGCGATCTGCTTAAACATTACAACGGGAAAAACATGTCGAAGGGTTTGTTATTTCATATGTATATACTTTTTTCTAACCTATAATTCAAACAAAGTATAATCAAATGCTCTTGACGATCATCAAATTTTACCGCTACGGAATTAAAACATTGACCCTCGTTGCATTAATGGGCACTGCATGATAGTAAATCATTTTGTATAAATGACGCATGAAAAATTACACAAGTGAAGAAACAGTACATTTTCCTTAAAAAATATTTTAAGAAAATCGACAGTTTGATTTTGATATGGAATATATGATAACAAAGAGAGAAAAGTAAACGCTTCCCGGTCGTTTTTACAGGCAAAAACAATACGTTAAAATGACGTACTGATACTGCTCCAGGTCGATAGACATATGCATGTTTATGATTTCACCAGAAAAAATTTAATGTTCATAAAAAGTTATGAAATTGGCTTTAACAATAGTTGAGTAGATGAATATGATAAATCATTAAAGAATATCGCATTACGGAGGACCTTAGGAACGCGAAGGGGGTGTCCCGTGTATAATCCCTCTGGTTTTTGTAGTGACGACTTCCCTGGCTGCATGAGTGTCTTAATAATCTTTTATCGCAATATTTGAAAATTGAGTTTCTATTTTATTTTTTTTCAGGGTACCATTTAACATCAGCAGGGTATTACTGCTATTACAGCTATTATTACTATAGTAGTCGCTGCTATTACTACTACTCCTCCTACAGTGACGTAGGGACCATTGCGGGGGCTGTCGTGGGAGGCATAATTTTCACAGTCATCGTTGTTGTCGTTGTCATCATCATCTGCTGTAAAAAGAAAAATCGGCCAGGACAGGTCATTCATAATACACCTGCAGTCAACACTGTGACCACAAGTAAGGAAGCGAATTATTTTAATTCATTTCTGTTTTCTTTGAAATCCGAATTTAAACTCTCTGTGGCTAGTATAGGACATTGTATGGGATTTCCTTTTAGTACTTCATTGTCAAGTAATATAAATTTGCAAAAAAGGCACAGAATCAAAAATCCATGCTCTATCTAAATTTCATGACCACAAAAATAAAATAGAGTTGTTGGACATGAATCGATAAGGAACATTCCATACCATAGTCATTGCATGCACCAGCTTTGTGAAAAGCGAAGTGGAGCTGCTTTTAAGAATTTCCTTCAACGATTTTTATACTGCCATCGAAAGAAATTATCTCAATCAATGAATGTACGCAATTAATTGTTAGCGATATTCAATTTTAGCGACTTAAACTCCCCGACAATAATGCCTCGCTAAAAATTCTAATATGATATATAATATTCGGTCGGGAGCACATTAAACAAAAATGTAGTATCAGCTCAGCTTTAAATAATCATTTAATGCTTCTATTAAATTAATTACTTAATAAATGATATATGATTTTGCTATTAACAGCTCATTATGGACAACCAGGATATGGACAAACAGGATATGGACAGCCACCACCAAGTTACGGACAACCACAGCCAGGATTCAGCCAATACAATCAGTATCCACCGCCACCTGGTGGTAACCCCGCCTATCCTCCTCCACCACCTCCTAAATATTAACCAACCAAAACGTCTTCTCACTTTTATTTCAGAAGTGCCATTCACTTATTGTGATATTTTCATTCTAAATATGGTATGCTAATCGGAATAATTTTTATTTTTAAAAATATTTCAATGCTTCGTATTTGTATAAAAATATGCATGTATGCTTTATTTTCTTTTCACAATAATGAATACAAATATTTATAGCAAAAAAAAATCCACTTTATTTGGCTTGTATATGTATATAAAAGACTAATGGTATAATGTAATGTCCTGTCAATGACGTCTCGAGCTGTGACGTATACAATATGTATACCAAACTTTATTCACTATTTTTTTTTCAAAATACCAGTCTATTTTTTGTGCTTGGATTATAAAATATACATTGTAGGTTGACTTCATTAAAAGTTTACCTTTTTCTCTATCAGTAAATGAAGAATATTCTGAGTTTATCTGTAGTTCCGACGGAGATGGAAAGAAGGTTTTATTTTTATTCCAGCTTATCTTTTCTTTAATAAGCAGATCATTTAAATTAAATTTCTCATGGCCAAACCCTACTTGGACCTTGATTTGGAGAGATTTGAAAGACATACTAATCTGAGGATGCTTACATGCTGTAAAATATTGTAATAATATGATTTGTAAAAGTGCTACTGTTGGCCAGGAAAGTTATAATTAAACTTTTTCACTTCTTCTTGTGCGTTCTCTGTGTATGATGGCTGATTGTGGTATCAACTTTTATTAATAGGTCACTTTTAATTGCCATTACTTAACTTGAGCTTTTGCTAAAGATTTTACCTGTGAAAATGTAAAACCTCGGTTAAGATACTTTTGGAATTTAAGAAAGCTTCAAACGGAAGGAGTAGATGTATAGGTGTATATATCAGCTATGGCCATCTGGTTTTAAAAATAGGTCTTACTAGTACTTTGTTACATATGAGCCAAAACTAATTTAACTTTGAAACAACAAGGATTATGGAAAAACGGAGAGTCGCATAATAGAAGAAAAAAATATTTGAGATTTTATGTATTGTATGTAAAAGGGAAGAAAAATATCCCTTCTGAACCAAACTTATCTATTGGCTATTTAAATCCAGAATAAAGTTATTGATCGATATACACAGTGAACACAAATATATTTCTTGCAGAAGCTGTGCGCTTGCATCAGGGTGCATTAAGGAATTTTATGATTTGCACTTGGATTTAGGTATTGCCCGGCTAATTCTAAAATCTGTGTCACATAGTCATAAACATGACAATGGCTTCGTCTTTCAAGATTTTGACGTTTTTTCTCAGTCTCTTCAATATTTTTTGTAAGTACATGATTGATTTGTTCATTTAAATCGTTAAATAAATTTGGTATGAATTATTTTATGTTCAGTTTTTCTTAGCAAGTGAGATACCTTTATTTTACATAGACTTAAATAAAAAGAATGTAATTATAATACACTTTTCTTATTTTTGTTTTTACTTTGCAAGTGAGATATTTTACATAGTACATATCATTAACTAAAAAAGTAAAACTACGTTGTAATTGCATTTATATTTGTTCATTTATAAAAATACATGTATCTTCATATATGACAAGAGCCAATTTTGGCCCCCTAAAAATCAACATTTTAGAGTGACATTCAGATATGTTTAATTGATATTTATTTCGAAGAAAAGATTATATTAGAAATATTTCTAATATATTTTTCACATTTATATGCACTCTCTAGCTGTAAATGACATGAGAAATAATGCTTTTTTTGCTATCTAACAAAAAAGCCAAAAATTTGCCATTTTTTGATGTTTTTTTTCTTATAGGAGGCATAGAGCGCAGTGTAGAACATACATAAATTTCTGTCACCAATCAGTATTGGATAGATACATCTTTGTTAAAAATATATAGCTTGTTTTAGGCTGCGCTCTATATTTTCTGGAAGAAAAACTGCTTGAAAATAAGCAGTTTTGTACAAAATATGCTAAAATGGCGGGAAAACGTGATTTTTATGATGTCATATTTCTAACATAACGGCATTTTGATCAAAATGAAAATGACCAATAAAGGTCACATATATAGCTGTACAATTAAAGCTATATATAAAGCCCATATATCGCTTCTTCTAAAGAACCTTTCAATGGCAGATCCTTTAAAACAAAAATATTAAGTATTTCTAAAAGATATTTAATTATAATGATTTCTTTAAAAAAATTAACTATTTAACATTATAAAACAATACTTATTCTATTGAAACAAGCTATAACAAGCTATAAGGATCTGAATTTAGAATTAAAAAAAAAGAATATACATGTATCTGAATTTCAAATGGGTCTAAATTAAGTCTGTTTTTATCTGATAAAGAAATGGAAATTATTTTTCGATAATTCAGAGAAAATGAGATGCAACATGATGACACAAAAACAAGTACTTTGAAATTAATTGAAAAAGAGCAGGAAGTAAAACCGTATAGAGTTACATCACCTAATTAGACATTGATTCTGTTCAAAGTATTGTTATGATAAGAAAAAAAATAATGCATTTGTTTGCCTAAGTTCTATTGATCACTCAGGACAATTATCCTCGAAGGCATTTAAATATAATAATGTCCAATTATGGAATACCTCGGCCTCTAATATCAGTGTCAAGAGGCACAGTATGTATAAAATATATTATTAAGACATGGCAAAGAGTTTTAAATACTAGTATCCAGATCTAGGAGAGAGAGAGAGAGAGAGAGAGAGAGAGAGAGATGTTTAATTTTATTTTACAAGCATTTAACATTCAGTTGACCACTAATTTTTGAATAAGATGCCTAGCCATTGAAAATGATAATCTTAGTAAGCATTAAAAGAGAGGTTTCAAATTCGAATTTAAATGTATGTGTACCAAATTTGATTTATTGACAAACAGTGTTCAATTCTTAATAATTTTTAAAATGATATATTTTTAACATATAATACAAAATTTTTACTGCATTTGAAAATTCTTTTTCTCAGGTTACCATTTAACATCAACTGGGTCCTACTTCTACTACAGCTATTATTACTATAGTAGTGATTGCTCTTACTACTACTACTCCGGCACTGACGTGGGAACTATCGTAGGGGCTGTTGCGGGCAGCATAATTTTCACAGTCATCGTTGTTGTCGTTGTCATCATCATCTGCTGTAAGAAGAAAAATAGACTAGGACAGGTTATTCATAATACAGCTGCAATGAACACAGTGACCACAAGTAAGGAACAGAATTCTTGTAAATAATTCTAACAGAATTATTGTTAATAATTCTTCTTTCTTAGAGCTGAATCTAAACCCTAAGTCGCTTAATTAGATCATGGTATGGGATTCCTTTTTATGACTTCGTAGTCAGAAATCATAAATTAAAAAAAAACCTTAAAGAAAAAATGCCCAAAATTAGAAAAAAAAGTAGTCGCAAAAATATTTGTGGCCACAGCATTAATAAAATTAAAGAAAGATCATACAATATTCTATACATGCACCACCAACAGTAGGAATCAAATGGAACTATTTTTAACACCGAAAGGCACATATTCTGTACTGTTAATCAAGTATACTGTGAAGTCACTCATTTTCATAGGGATATGTTTTAGTATTGCTGTTCTTCGTGGTATGAAGACTCTCTTCAACTCAAGTCCTCTACGTAAAGTGAAATTAAAAAAATGTAACGATTCAAACTTCATTTACAATATCAATTCCACACGAATCATTGATTTTTTTCACCAACCAAGAAAATTTGACCCCACGAAATAAGTCATTCTACAGAACACAACTTTTGCAGCAAAACAGGCTAAGTCAAACCATACAAATCATTATTAATTATTAGTTTTATATGATTTATTTAGTTTCTTTTGCATGATACATGTACATGTAACTG
This sequence comes from Saccostrea cuccullata, assembly GCF_032062105.1. NCBI lineage: Eukaryota > Metazoa > Mollusca > Bivalvia > Ostreida > Ostreidae > Saccostrea > Saccostrea cuccullata. Next base: position 161,829 of record NW_026922597.1, read on the forward strand.
CTCAATGCAGAGAGAGAAAAAAAAACTTATGACGATGCATATCACAAGCCAATCTATCAAAGGTAATCAAACCCATTCTATGGTAAACTACAAAAATGTAAATTTATATCGTTTGTTATTTTGAACAATATTTTATTGACAACATGTAAAAGGGATTGGACACAAGTTTCAAAAACTAAGATAGTCCTTTCACATATTGTCATTAAATCTAAAGAACTAATATAAAGATTTGTGATGTTTAAATAGACTTTTGAGGTAGAATACTGTTGGTTATCTCCGTTCATTTCATACATTTTCTATGTACAGCTCATTATGGACAACCGACATATAGGCAACCAGGATATTGGCAAACAGGAAACGGGCAATCACAGCAAGGATTCAGCTACTATAATCAGTATACCAGTACCCAACGCCAAGTGGGGGAAACTCTACCTACCCACCCCCACCACCATCTCAATACTGATGAAAACGTCCTTTTAAATTTGTACAGAGTGCCATTTATTTAATGCTATAATTTAAATGATAAGCAAATAAGATATTTTGTTCCTTGCAGACATTTATTGATTTTTTCATGTGTAAGCAGATGGTTATAAAACTTATATTGTTTTCACAAGAATTAATTAAAATTTGCATTGAGAAAATAATCATAAATTGAGCAATTGGTAATCACTTAGTTTGGTTTGGTCATAAAAAACAAAATTATGTTGAGATGTAATGTCCTTTGAATTACTTCATATTAGCGTTATTCGCTATTTATAATTTCAAAACCCTCATTTCTATTTTATATACGCATTTAAAGTTAATTATAAAGAAATTTTCTATTTATAATCTTTCTTGTCATTTTGTGAATGATTGCCAGTATTAAACAATATAATCGTCTCTATCTATCGTGCTTTGATATCGTGCGAGGGTATAACAAGAACGACACATGCGACATCTTCCATCCATTGTATCGAGAACAGAGGGCGGAGAGCAAACTAAACGTACTTTTTAGTTTGCTCTCCGCCCTCTGTTCTCGATACAGTGGATGGAAGATGTCGCATGTGTCGTTCTTGCTATACCCATAGACCTAAATCGAAGGGACTGCCGACTTATGACGTCACAATCACTATCTTCTTGCGATTGCAGCGCCCTCACCGGGATGCATAGAAACAAACTTCCTGTAATGAAATTACTGTAGTCGCAGCATGATTTTTTGCATTCTTTAAGGAAATATCAACAAATTAGAGAAATCAATCACTTATCTAATCTTCCTTCCACGAAATGATCTCGATTTACTACTTCGGAAGTTATAACTTTACGCTGTGGAGTCGATGGAAACGTTTTAAATGCAGACATCAGCTGACCATGACGTGACATCTCTTGAATGCTGTCGATTATATTTTACGGTAATACATGATTATCTTCTTATTTATTTTACAAAAATAATTTATTATCTTCCAATTTTTAAACAAAGACCAATTTCAGATCTATGCTGAATTGATATAAATAAATACATCGTGAACTGCCGTTTACAGATTTAGATCAACAACTTACCGGTAATAAATTGATATGTTCCCGTTATAATCACAGGCGCTTGGTTTCAGGATGGTGTATTTTGTGTATTATGCGTTTTTCTAGGTGTGTCTGAGTACCCTTAAAAAAGGATTTTTATATACAGTAAATATGACATTTTTAAAACGTGCTTATTTCAGCGAATTTTTATTTTAATGAGGGTACTTTGACACACCTAGAAAAACAAGCGCCTATGGTTATAATTAATGAACTACATATGTATTTTTAAAAAGTTAGTAATTACTCTTTTAGGTTTTATTATTTAATCAGTGTTAATCTAAGATTGTCAATGATCAATAGAATTCATAACAGATTTTTATTTTTCCCCCACAAGGTTTGTAGATGATGTCTGCCTTGCACAGTGGCACCAAACCCTATGGAAAATGTTCGAGAACATGTACCATTCCATGTACCATCTGGTGTGACAAGTTAAATGTGACAGAACAATTCAAAGGGAACAAAACAACAAAAGTGGTGTGTCTATGCAAGGAGGAGTTGAACATGACTGGATTGTTTGGAAGTCCAATTTTTTCAACTATACTGTATATCCAGAATGGGATTATTATTAACTTTTGTATATCATAACTCATATACAAACTGCATCAATATAAATATTAAATACATGTAATTTATTATGACTGGAATGAAATATTATTAAAATCATTGTTATATATTAGACTTTTCCACTTTTTTATTGATTAAAAATGTCATTCAACTTAAAACACTGCTAATTGTCATTAATTATGCATGGTTTAGAACTGTATATGAGAGTTACTTCTTTAAATTTGTGAAGGTGATTTTACAGTTTAACAAGTCATCTTTTTCTATAGTGAGCTTATATTTTGTGAGCACTGCTTTAGATATATGGCATATTTAATGTCTTTTAAAATAATTATTTCCAGTGCAATTAATCACAACTGCTAAGTACAAAATAATAATTGCTGAGCAATGTGAGCATTATAATTCTCAGTCTTCTCAACAGCTTTGAAGAACAAACACTACTAAGTTATTATTTTTTATATATATATATACAAGTTCAATTGCCACTATGATTAAACTGTTTGATCTTTTAACTTCTGCAGTTACAATTAATGTAGCTCAAAACACACATACACTTGTAAATCTTATCATTTTTTTCTTTTCATGAAATTATACTCCCTATACCCCCTATACCTTGTTATGTAGTAAGGATAAGTATTCTTTTTTATTTAAAGAATCATACTAAAAATGGGATACTACTTTTCTTTCTTTCTTTTTTTTTTTTAAAGATGCATATCAAATTTGTGAGCATAAATATTGAACTACCTTTTAGCTCTATACTAAAATTCAAACCAATAAAAAGTTTGACAAGCCAAAAAAAAAGTGTCCTTTTTGTACAAACTCGAAAATCCTATTTTTAAGGGGGGGCGGTAGGATCGAACTTCTTTTAGTACCAAATTTTTATCCGAACACTACCAATTATCCATTTTTTAAAAATTAAACTATAACGTGCCTGTTGAAAGAGGGGGGGGGGCTAAACACACGCCCCAATGATCAATGTCTACATTATGTATATCTTTGAAAATAAAAAGGGGGGGCGCCTATGGGTTTGTCAAGGAATACTCCTGTTGGTTATTTAAAATTTCTATCTCCTTATTACTCGTGTTACTGTACCTTAATAATAGGGTGCTACGTACGTCAGCCCTGGACCTGTTGCGAACCATCGGCGTTTTCATAAATCATAAGACCTTTGCTCTTTAAAAATTCCACGCAATAAATAGGCCTATTTGTTTCTTAATTAAATATGAACGTTTTTTTTCATCGAACAGCATCTATAGAGCAACCTCGCATGTAGTTTGACAACTTCTCTGTGATCATGATGTCAGAACATCAGTCATGTTTTAGCTTTTTTTACACATTCAAAAAGAAGATAAATACCTCAAAAACTGCTCAAGGAACTCTTTAGTGTATTAGCTTAAAAAAATTGGTACATTCGGCAAAAGTTTAATTCATTCAATGCTATAATATCTCAACAACGTAGATGTAAATAACGTTATCTTTGTAATACCGGATGTTTTCTATGCATCCCGGTGAGGGCGCTGCAATCGGAGGGAGATCGTATAGTGATATCTATTGTGACGTCATCGGAGTCGGCGGTCCCTTTGTTTTAGGTCTATGCTATACCCTCGCAACAGAGTTTGAGGCGATATAGTCACACCTCCTAACCTTATTAGCATAAATCGGAAGAATTCGGAGATAAACGTAATAAAATATGAACAAAATCCGTAAACGTCCGAACAGCTTTCCTCGCGAGAATTCAGCGAGACCAACATGCCAGTGGTGAAAATCGAGAGAGAAATTCAACATGAAAAAAGAGGTAAAACTTTATGTTTTCTCAATTTATAAGATTTGTAAATTGCAAAAAGTTGAAAAACAAACGTTTCTTTACCTGAAAAGTGAAAGTAGGTTTGCAGTTTCTCATTCTGTCAAGTGCTATTGCACTTTAAAGTGTCAAAACAGCACCTCTCGATTTTGTAAACATGTTTCCCCGTGGAAGGGAGAATTTGTGTGGTCAAGATTAACCCACATACATTGATTTAGTAAACAAAAACACTCGTAAGTAGAATTTAATTTATTTTTTCGATTACCTGTAGCACTAAATGGCTAAATATTTTAGGGCATGTTTGTCAAATGCTGTTAATAGCATGTCTGAAATTGAAGAGAAAATGCAGGTGTGCTATAGTTCGTTCCTACTTGTAAGGTAGTCTACTATGCATGCATATGCAGAGATACGCGTATAAAAGTCATTATTCTTACTTATCAATAGCCAGTGATTTGTGAGAACCATATGTGTGTTTTTTATATACCAAAAGACTAAAATTTAATTATATCCTTACTCGTGTGTATGCACAAGTTCTTCCGAATTTCCTCTACACATAAACATGTGTATCTTGATTAAGGTTTGTTTACATTTGTTTGCAGTTTAAATAGTTTCAGCTGTTTATATCAATCATGCAGTTTTCACTAGAGCCTACTGATCAAAATAAGATTGTTACTTTTCTAATTTAATATCATAGAATTTATGATAAAATGATGTCAATATGCAGTTCTCACATACTTGTCAGCTGCTTGTGTATAGCATGAAACTAATTCTCATATGCAGGTGTCGCCTGCGTGGCGCAGTGATTAGAACACCTGCTCTTGAGTCCGGAAGTAAGGAGTCAATCCTTACATTGCTGGTTCGAATCCCACTGTGGGACGGGGAGACCGGTCCTTGGGGTGAGACAGTATATATATACCAGAGACATATAATAGAACAGCTAGAGGCCCTGTGTCCCAATAGGTGCTGGCACAAAAAAGTTCCTCACTGCTGAGAGACCCTGAGTACCGAGCATAGGACAAAATTTGTAGTCCTCCACCGGCAAGTGGTGGCATCTCCATATGAGTGATAAATTCTCGAGAGGGACATTATAAACAACATATAATCAATCACAAATGCAGTTTATGAAAATTTTGAATATAATTGTATGTGTACCACTATTTTCCCTTTTAAAGTATTGCCCATCTAAAACTAGCTAATGGGATAGTATAAATATTATAAAACTAGAGGTACTGTGAGCAATGAGCTCTGATACTAAATGATACCCACTGCATGCTTCTCATATGAATATAATAACAGTTTCATGTTTTGCTACTGGAAACCCCAAATATGTGGTGGATCAAAAAGTTAAATAGAAGATGCACAATTGCAATATGTAATATAGACTCTGTGAAAGTCATCAAATATCACTTAGTGGTATGAGAGGAATTAGCGGATAAGAGATGGGTACGCCAAAGCAAAACAGACTGGCGGACATACCGATTACTTAATATACCCTCCCGCTTTTCAAGCGGGGGGTATAATAAATTACATGCATGCATGCATCAATCTGTATAATGAAAAGATATTGCTTAAGATAATTTACATTGATGTTTTGCATTTTTGTTTGTAAGAATACATGTATTTCATTTTCATATTGTTTAATTATTTCAATGTGTTTAATGAAAAGTAATTTTCTTTTTTGTTTGTCTTTTGCAGGTTAAAGTACATTTTGAACTGCCATCTCCAGGTATGACAAAATAACAAAATTGACCCTATAAGGTAATAAACAAACATTATTGATCATGCTGATTGGAATAAACAAAGAAAAAATATTAAGCATGCCCAGTTACTCCAATATCTACATATACATGTATATCAATGTATAAAAGAATCCTGTGTAAAGTTATTTATAGTTAGAGAGAGAGAGATGTTGATAAAAGGGTCAATATAATTGAAAATCATGCATCAGTGATATTTTTTTTTGTTTAATTCTCAAAATATTTAATTACATTCTGTTCTATTTTAAGCAGATACTTTAATAATAAAGAATGGCTGAAAAAATCCTCACATCATGCTGCATAACAGTACATGTAAGTTCAAAGGCACTTTATAAATTCAGTTGGTTGCATTTGTATGTTTCAGCAAACAAAATTAATGAAATAAAACTTATGTTGATATATAAATCAGCATATTATGCAAACTTTAAATGATTGCATTACATACCGTATTTTTCAGAATTGCATGTAGTGCATCGATAATTGTCAGTATTTTTCATTCAGTTTTTTCCCACAATTGCAAATGCTTGTATTTTATTTGGATTAATCAAATTTAAGGATTGTATTAATTTATTTATCATATTTGTAGTTCAGCTGTAACAAAACAAATTATCTGATGAAAGATTCAGCCAAGCACAAGAATAGGAAAGGATGTTATGTCCAAAGAAATGGTATGTTACTGGACAGGTGATGATATGTTATTGATGTAAATGGAGTGCAGCAATAAAATAGAGAGAGCAATAGTAATCCATAGACAAAAAATTAAATCTTAGTTCTTTTCAAGAATAGGCAGGTCATGATTAGTCACTCTGAGATAGTTCAGAGCAGATTTAGATTTGTTCAGATCATATAGCTAAAAGGTAGGGCGGGTACACAGTGGGGGATCAAAGTTTCTGGAATATTTAAGGCTGAAGCTTTTTGTTATAAAAATCTTTCCAAGATTATCAGGGCCACGATACATCATATTATTTGAACGAATACATCTTAGTAAAGAATCCCATAATCAAGGGTAATGGATATGCCATAATTAGGAACAGAATGTTTATCTTGAAAGTCCTAAGTAAATATTGGAAAGTCATTTTGTTTATTTCTTGGCTTTTAAGTTAAGTAGAGATTAAAATAATATATAAAGTTTTCATAATTTAAATTCCTATTTTAAGGAGACTTTAGTTAATATCTTTCAATTAATCTTTAAATATCCAACTAGCTGCAACTTGGAATAGCTTGTTATGAATAATCTGCAGAGCTCACAAACTATATAAGGTGAAAAAAGCTACAATTTACAGATTGAAAGCAATATTTTGTTGTTATAGAAAAGGGGCATAACTCTCATCATGATAGTAAATGATGGATGTCAGATAATGTGAAAAATGTGTACTGTTGGAAAACAAGTGAATACAGTGCAGTCTAAATAAGTACAGTTAAACAACAGTATCTTAAAATCAAAAAACGTTGACTACTTAGGGTATGTTGACGTTCATGACAGTATTACAAATTGGATGAATGATTTGCAAATACTTTGATTTGCATATGATTTACTTTTGTTGACTTAATTTGCTCATTTTGCACTGATCTCTTTCTCATGTAGATTATTAATGAACAATAATAGATTGAACTAGAAACTCTTGTTGCTACAGCAACAAAGAAGGTCTTCCGTTCTCCTCTATTTATCTCCATGAATGAGCTTTTTATCTATGTTAAAAAAGGCATATTATATTTTAAATGATTTCAGGAAAACAAACGGCCGGAGGTAAAATTTACCAAGATATTTTACTTTACTTTAGACAATTATATATAGTCTTAATAACATGTACAAAAATCATTTTCAATTTTTTTAATCACTTTCTGTGACGACCGAAAGTGACGGAGGACGCATTCTACCCTATATTTGTTGGCCAATTTTCATGGTTTATTATTCATATTAGTTTAGTGTCTTGATCTGTTAGTTTAAAAGATCTCGTTATATTATCTTCTCATTTTGAGGACAAGAAATCACGTGACCGGAAGTAAATTTTGAAAAGATATTTGAGGTTACTCTAGAAATTTCAGTCTGAATAACATGTCCTTAAATCATTTGAAATGCTCTTTTTATAAAAATATTTATGGGATAGTATGATATTAAATTTATGCAGTTTTTATTTCATAACCGGAAGTTGTCATTTTTGTTTCCAGTGGGACTGACATATTTCAAAACTACAAATGAGATGATAAAATCTCTTACTAAGAAAGATTCCATAAGAAAAGTTGAATATTTTTATTTATTTGTTCACTTCCTGTGACAACCGGAAGTGACTGCGGACAATGTTAACCAAAATGGATTTGCCTACTTATCAAGATCTATCAGTCCTATAAGTTTGGTGTCTAAATCTCTTACCGTTTACGAGATCTAGCTATGATAACTTCTCATTTTGAGGACAGAAAATCATGCAACCGGAAGTGAATTTTACAAAGATATTTGACGTTAATGTAGACATTTGCAGTCTGAATAACATATCCAAAAGTCATTAAAATACTTTATAAATAAAAAAATATTTATGGGAATGAAAAATACTCAAATTATGTAGTTTTTCTCTTATAACCGGAAGTTGTCGTTTTTTCTTTCGGTGGTACTGAAATATTTCAAAACTACAAATAAGATGCCATAATATGTTGCAGAAACAGTTTCATAAAAGAAAAGTTGAAATTTTGATTTTTTGGATCACTTCCTGTGACGACCGGAAGTGACGGCTGACAATCTTATCACAACTGATTTTGCCTACTCATCAAGATATATCACTCCTATATGATTTGTGTCTTAATCTCTTACCGTTTATGAGATCTAGCTATGATAAGTTCTCATTTTGAGGACAAGAAATCACGCGACCGGAAGTAAATTTTAAAAAGATATTTGACGTTACTGTAGACATTTGCAGTCTGAATAACATATCAAAAAATCATTACAAATAGTTTATCTATAAAAAATATTTATGAGAAAGAAAAATACTGAAAAAATGCAGTTTTTCTCTTATAACCGGAAGTTCTCATTTTTGTTTCCGGTGGGGCTGACATATTTCAAAACTACAAATAAGATGCTGTAATGTGATGCAAAAAAAGTTTCAAATAAGAAAAGTTGAAATTTTCGATTTCTTTGATCACTTCCTGTGACGACCGGAAGTGACGGCGGACGATCTTAACCCAAATGGGCTCGCCTACTAATCATGATCTATTACTCATATAAGTCTGGTGTCTTCATCTCTTACCGTTTCTGAGATATGACTATGACAAAATATTTCTGAAAAAACAGGAAATCGGACAAATCTGACGACCGGAAGTGAATTTTGAAAAAATGAAAAAAACGTCTTAGCGGATTTTGGTTCTCTATCATCCCTGAAAATTTCAAGAAAATCCGCCCAGCCATCTCTGAGAAATCCGATTTACAAGAAAAGGGGAAAAAAAAAAAATAATAATAATAATAATAATAAAAAGAAACAGTACAATCTCTATAAGGTCTTCCGTCTGAAACGGAAGACCTTAATTAGCAACTGTAAATGGCATATATGAATTTTATATACTCTGTTTAGAGTTGAACTTTGGTATATATCTTTGACACTGTGTGATATCTTGAACACATTGGGATATCAAAGTCATTTTAAAGTCCCTTGAACAACATTTTTTTCCTCTATATATCTTACCCTGGATCTCTTGGATATCTCAGTTTTTCAGCAGTCCCTTAAGCATTTCAAGATAACAAGAGTGACTTTAATTTATTGATTCAATTAATTTATTATTAATTATAAATATATCAATCAAATACTTTTATGATAATGCTTTTATATTTTTCAGGCCATATAACAAATGGTTGCTGAATTCATGAAGACTGCAGTGGGATGATACAGTACTTTTCTACCCTTATGAACCATATCTAAACATCATTTGAGGATCCCTTTCTCAGAAAAGAAGAATTTCCATATTATTCAAAGACTATACTTTATTGTTTGTTTGTATGTTGTTTAACGTTCTTCTTGAGAATTTTTCACTCATATGGGGATGCCAACATTTTCTGATGGAGAGCTGCAAATTTTGTTCTTTACTTGGCACACATGGCTAATTGAGCAATGAGGGATCTTTTTGGTGCTAGCACCTACTGCAACAAAGGACCTCTGTATATACAGTCTCATCTCTATATCAGACTGTGGGATTTCGAACCAGCAATTTAAGGATCAACTCCTTACTCATGACTCGAGCAGACACTCTTGCCACTGCACCATGCAGGTGACTTCATAGGTTTTAAAATAATAAGATAAGATTAATATCTTAAAACTAGAGTTTTTAATTCAATCACAGTATAGAAAATGTTTGGAAAAAAGGGAGGTAATAGCTACATGTAGCTCTCACTGGTATTGCATGCATAAACTATATGAATTACATATTTTGATTACACATGTATTTTAATCCAGATCAGTAAAAAAAGAAATACTTGAATATTTTTACCATGAATTTTATTATAAGGTTGATTATCTTTAAAAAACGGAACATTAATTATTTTGAGTTGGAAGAAAAAAATAATAAAAATGTACATGTGCACTTAATTTTGTTTATTAAATATATTAAAATTTGGAGATCTTGTGAAGGATATTTAAATATTGATATATAAATTTTAACTTCATTTTTAAACAGCATAATCTTTATTATAACATATGCCCTTTTATATACAACTTATTTGTTGTTAAACATTCCATTGTCTGTCTACATTTAGTGCTTAGTAAATTTCTTGTAACTAAAAACATGATTGCATGCTATTTGTTTACTTTGTCTTTTATTTCAGTATAAATCATGATATATAAATGGTGTGCATATCAGTTTAAATTATTTTTGTTGAATTCAGTTTAAAAAAATAGCTGATTAGAATTATGTAGATAGATACCTTCCAGAAATATTTACATGTACATGTACTAGTAGCTGCGGATATGTAGCTTATGTGAAATCAGGTATACTTGAAAATCAATTTGCCTGTATTTATCAAACAGAAATTTAGTTAACACATTCATATACATATGCAGTATTTCATGCTTAAAATAGACTGTGTGTTAATGTTAATATACTTCTTCAACATAAACATTGATTAGAAGTGATCTTGATGAAATAAAAACATATATCTCACAATATTTTTTTTTCTTTTTTCCCCAAATTAATCACAATTTAAATTTATATAAATTGATAAAAGAAACTGACTATACCATTAAAAAAATTTTGAGTTGTCTTTCCTTGTTTAAAGAAAATATATGATGCAATGAATGCTCCCTTGGGTTCATGACCCTGAATATTGATAAGGTTTGGAGGTGTGATTTAGGAATTCAACTTTGATATATCAAAGTGTATAAGTCGTCTAAAACATTTCAGAAAAGTATTATTCATCAGAGATTGTTGTCTAATTATATCGCCAAACCTTGAAGAAATTGTATTTGACAACATTTTTATATCATAATATCGCATTCTAAAATAACAACACGAGGCGTTATACTTTTCCGTATAAAATAGCTATCGTAAAAATACGATTGCTTACCTTGACTGGACAAGATATAAAGTCGGTGTATATTGACAAACCAGAGTTATCATGACTTGATCTGACGAGATTTGACGAGATAGTTATCTATGTTAACAAAAAATTATAAATAATTATGTGGATGGCATAAATATTCCACCATACTATCCAAATAATTTTTGTCGACATATGTGGTGGCATATTCATGCCATCCACATAACATTTTGTCAACATAAGATATCACGTCAAGTCAAGATAACTATCGCTTCAAGTCATAACTTTCTGGTTTGTAGTCAAACACCGACATTTATCTTGTACAGTCAAGATAAGCTATCTATGATGGCATATTTATGCCACCCACATAATTTTTTTTTTAAACATAGCATATCTACGGAAACGTATAACCGCCTCGTGTTGTTGTATTAGAACGCTATATTATGATATAAAAATGTTGTCAAGTACAATTACTTCAAGGTTTGGCGATATAATTATGACAACAATTTCTGATGAATAATAATTGTCTGATATGTTTTAGACGACTTATACACTTTGATATATCCAAATTGAATTCCTAAATGTCGCAATAAAATAATGCGTAAAAATTAAGCCGCTAAAATTAAATATGGCAGACATTAGTGCACTATATCATATATGAAGACTTCGCTTAGACGACTCGATTTCATCCAAAGGAAAGATTCAACAAAATTAGAACGACTTGTAACATTAAATTTATACAAGATACAAGATTTTATCAGTCCAATTTGGACCCATGGAGGCGCAAAATAGATTTACAAACAAAATTAAGGAGGAGGATCCAATTGATTGAACAGACATGATCCTACATATAATGAGAGAAGTTGATAAAAATTTATATAAGAGATATACATGTATTGTATATATGTTATTATAATATTATAGTCAAAGGCAAGAAACTTGAAAAAGGTACATATATGCATATCAAAATATACTCAATTAAGGTAGATAACCGAGGAACTAGAAATTGATCTAAGTATGTCAGGGTCTTCAATCCTCATTAGTTATGAGCCAATAAATTGATTATCAAAAGATAGAGACTAAAAATTTTAACATTTAATTTTACAGATTTTATGAGTTCAAGTCTTTTTACATTAAGATGAGGACATACCAGGGGAAAATGAATTTCATTCTAAATATAACGTATTGCACTGAATTGATGTCTAATTTAAATAAAATAAATCACATAGTTATAGGATATCTTGCAGGCTCTTCCCTAAATAATAAATCTTATGAATGTTGCTTCAAAGGACAGTCACTATATTTGGTAATACTTGTCCGCTATACAATGCAAATTATGATAACGATATCTTTAATCATGTTCTTTGCTTGGAGAACATATACAGACATATAAGCATTTTGTTAATTCAAAATTTTAACAAAAAAAAAAAAAAAAAAAAAAAAAAAAAATCGAGTGCACGTCTGCACATACTCTAACTTTTAAAATTAATTGTAGATTTATAAAAAGAATGAAATAATTTGCATTTTGTCCTCTTTCTTTTTAAAGATAACACACAAGCTCATTAGTTAATGCTGTCACAGACACAAAATATTCCCCCAATCTATTATGATTTATTTATATAGTAAATTAGATTAATGTTATAATTTATACAATCATATACTTCTCATAAAGTTGCTCTTTGAGTTCATCAAAAAAAGCATATACATAAATATAACACTCTAATAACTGTAAATTTCTTTTTGTTTATTCTGCGAAAAAACATTGCAATTACCGACAGCATTATAAAAATTTTAGATTTTTATTTATAAAAATTATTTTGTTTAATAATCATTATCGGAAAATAAAAATAATGCACGTAGCTACGGTTTTCAAAGAGTGTCCCGAGTCTTAAGAAAAGCACACACTCAGAAAAAGAGGAAAGCATTGTCTAGACATGCACTACGGGCATGCAATTAGTGCTATAACAATTTGAATTATTTTATTTAAATCAGACATCAATGCAATGCAGTAGGTTACATTAATAAATCTGATGTTACAAGTCGTTTGCATTTTGCTGAATTTCCTCTTTGATAAAATCTAGTCGTCTACGCGAAATCTTCATATATGTTATATTGCACTACTGTCTGCGATATTTCATTTTAGCGGCTTTAATTTTTACACATTATTTTAGTTCGACAGTTAGGAATTCAACTTAGATATATCAAAATGTATAAGTCGTCTAAAACATATCAGAAAAGTATTATTCATCAGAGATTGTTGTCATAATTATATCGCCAAACCTTGAAGTAATTGTATTTGACAACATTTTTATATCATGATATCGCGTACTTATACAACAACACGAGGCGGTTATACGTTTCCGTACATATCATGTCAAATCAAGATAACTTTCTGGTTTGTCGACAAACACAGATTTTATATCTTGCCAAGTCAAGATGAGCTAGCTATCTTGACATGACGAGATAACTTTTAAAGGCGATACACGATAAATTATCTCGTTTTGTCGAGATAGCTATCGCAAAAATACGATAGCTTATCTTGACTGTACAAGATAAAAGTCGGAATTGGACGACAATCCAGAAAGTTGTCATGACTTTCATTTTAAAGATAACACACAAGCTCATTACTAAGTGCTGTCACAGACACAATTTTCCGCAATGAAGTTTTGATTTATTTGGTAAATTCAGATTTATACGGAAACGTATAACCGCCTCGTGTTGTTGTTTTAGAACGCAATATTACGATATAAAAATGTTGTCCAATACAATTACTTCAAGTTTTGGCGATTTAATTATGACAACAATCTCTGATGAATAGTACTTTTCTGACATGTTTTACACGACTTATACACTTTGATTTATCCAAGTTGAATTCTTAAATGTCGCACATAAAATAATGTGAAAACATTAGGCCGCTAAAATTAAATATCGCATACATTTGTGCAATATAACATATATGAAGACTTCGCTTAGACGACTCAATTGAATCAAAGAGAAAAATTCAGTAAAATTCGTGCGACTTGTAACATCAGATATATACAAGATACAAGGTTTTATCAGTCCGATTTGTACGGAAGCGTCAATGTGTGGCTCTACATTTGTTGTGTTGTAACTTTGTATATTGTCTTATATTGTATCGACTTATCAACATATCAAGTGTTATATCTCCTTATTTATACACATATTTTGTATTGTATAAAGATTTTTTAACATAATTGAAAGCAGCTTCTTGCGTTAAATAGCTTTTATTGCTTTAAGTTTTATCGATTAAAATTATATGTTGATTTTCAGATATCGATCGAAACAAGATATTTAATCATATCGATATAGTATTGTTGATATGATAAAATAAAGATATGGTTTTAGCGATTTTAATTTATGAATATTTGCGATAAAAAAGTCAGAAAAAAGTGTTTTTGAATTAACTTAGCGGGGGCGGGAATTCCAATGAACCTTCACTTCACTCGGGATTCAGTAAAAGCTCATGTAACATGCATTTGCCAGCGTGTACGACTGAATGCTGAATCAAATTAAAAAGTCATTTTTAAGGCCTCGTTTGTTTGGACATTCCGTGTAAAATTTACGATAAAATTTCATAGAACTTCCAGAAGGAAGTGAAAATTTCATTGATGTACCTAAAACAGTTTTAATTTTATGACGCTAGTCCACGAACTTTTTGATAACCCGTCGTATTTGTAATACTTGTCCACTGTTCAATGCAAACTAAGATAACGATATCTTTAATTTGTTCTTAGCTTGGAAAATATATGCAGACATATAAGCATTCAATATTTTCGTCTGATGTTATGCCATGCATATGATATGACCTCAAAATACTGTAAATTCAAAATTTCGAGAAAATTGTACATTTTCTTTGATAATTCTATTGGAAAAAAAATCGAGAGCACGTCTGCACAAACTCTGTATTTAAACATAATGTGAAGATTGATAAAATGAATGAAATAATTAGCATTTTGTCCTCTTTCTTTTTAAAAATAACACACAAGCTCATTAGTTAGTGCTCTCACAGACACAATTTTTTTCCCAATCATATTTTGAATTATTTGATAAATTCAAATTTATGTTATTATTTATATAATCATATGCATAAGCATTTTATGAAGTTATGAGAAAAAAAAAACATTGCAATTACCGAAAGCATGCAATTTTAGATTTGTATTTTTAAGAATAATTTTTTTTTTAATAATCAATTTCGAAGAAGAAAAATCAGGCACGTAGCTACGGTTTCCAAAGAGTGTTCCGAGTCCTATGAAAAGAAAACACTCATTAGAAAAAGTGGAAAGCAATGTCCAAACATGCTCTTCGGGCCTATAAGTAGTGCTATAACAATTTGAATTATTTTATTTAAGTGAGACATCGATGCAATGCAATACATTATATTAATAAATCTGATGTTACAAGTCGTTCGAATTTTACTGAATTTCCTCTTTGATTAAATCTAGTCGTCTACCCGAAGTATCCATATACATGTATGTTATATTGCACTAATGTCTGAAATATTTAATTTTAACGGCCTATAATTTTTACACATTATTTTAGTGCGACATTTAGGAATTCAACTTTGATATATCAAAGTGTATAAGTTGTATAAAACATATCAGAAAAGTACTATTTATCAGAGATTGTTGTCATAATTAAATCGCAAAACCTTGAAGTATTTGTATTTGACAACATTTTTATATTATAATATCGCGGTCTAAAACAACAACACGAGGCGGTTATATGATTCCGTAAGATAGCTATCGCAAAAATACGATAACTTATCTTGACTGTAGAAGATAAAAGTCGGTGTCTGACGACAAACCTGAAAGTTTTCATCACTTTACGAGATAGATATTGACATGATATGTTATGTTGACAAAAACTTATGTGGATGGTATGGTGACATAGTTATGTCATCCACATAATTTTTTGTCAACATAAGCTTTGTCCGAGTTTTTACTTAGTAAAATCGAAAGTAACATTAGCAGATCTTGACCTCGCCATTTTTGTTGTCATTTGCTACCATTTAACTGGTTCTTTTTTATTGATATGGGACCAGCTGACGTGCGATGCATTTCGATTCATTAATAAATATTTATGAGTTTAATTGGGACATTTCTAAGTTTGTCGTAAGTTTAAACAAAATGCTAAGTGTTCCGAATAGGTGTGTATCAGTTTATTAAAAAACGCACTTTTTTTGCAGGGAATCAGTCTGTTTTGCAGGGAATCGGTTTATTCACGGTTATTTTCAGGGAATCAGCAAAATATATCGATTTAATTTTATATAGTGAAAAATCAGTAGAGGTAATATAAAATGTTAAAGGTTCAATGCAGAATTTTCACTAACACAGAATGATACTGTATGCCATACAGTATGTAAACTTGAAGGGCTTCAAATTCAGAACTTTACTTGACACTCTAGTCCATTGAAGAGTGAGGATTCTTTATCTTGCCTATTATCGACTGAAACTACAATGTGTTTACTTTTCTTGAAAAGGTGTAAAACTTTTTTTCTATCAATCTAATATTAGTAACCGCCATATTGGAGCAAAATTAGGAAGTTAGTCTTTGAACATGTAGTACGTTTTATTTCCTGCATCCGTTCCTATAATAAGTCATGTAATGACGAAAACTCACAAATTTCTGTATATTTATTATTTAATTTTTGGTGGAAATAATCAATATGTATATATTAGAAGCACTTAAAGTCAGATATTTCATAAATAAGAATAAAAATCACACCAGATACCCCATACCACCCAATTTATACAATGATAAAATCGACGAGTATTTTTTTTATCTTATTATGCAATCATCACGTCTGATCAAAGTAAGCTTGATATATATCAATCGGCAATCCTCTGCTGACTTTGCTACGCTCTATGAGGTATGAGCCATCCGAGGAGCTCCGAGTGGACATGTATAAGGAAGTTATTTTTAGACGCTATTAATATTTCGTACTCATTTCAATGAAAGCTGTGGTGAGTTTTGCTACGTCATTATTATTTTTTTTTATGCTTTTAGAGAGAGATAATATTAAAATGGACGCCATAGCTAATTAATTAGCCCTTGTAATCATTAGAATTTGCAAAAGTCTTTTAAATGTCATTCCTGAAATAATTTTGATCGAGAACTTACATTGATGAAAAAAAAAACTTATAAAAAGCTCAATGAATTGTTACTTGTTACTGATTCCTAAGATCTTTCTATATTAGAATAAGTTAGAAAACTTTCTTATAGGAAAAAAGCAGAAAGTGTCTCTTATTTATGGTATTAATCTGTATTTAGAAGAAAGAAAAATCATTGTGAATATTAATAAAGGGGAAGTTGTATTAAAATAAGTATTTAACAAACATTCATTATTTGTCATCTTTTATCAATATGATTAACATGCAAAAAGCACAAACGTATTTTACACAAATACTTTAACTTCCTCTATCATTGTTTAAAATTTGTTCTTTTAATCAAACTTCCGCATGTAAAAATTGTGATATGAAGAGGGTTCAAGTTAAATGATACTCATAGCACAAAGTGTCATGTCCTTTTATGAAGTTGAATCTCACACAATCTCACTTTGCAATTAAAACTTCCTGTTGGATTTGATATTTATTATTATCTATCAACTATGAAAAATATATTTAGATTCACGTAATAACCTATAGTACTTAAGTTTCTGAAATTATCAGGTACAATGTATAGTAAACGAACATATATAGATTAGGTAACTCGTTAATTTTTAAATTTAATTATAATTATCCTCTTCAACGTTTTAATATATGCATAATAGTCATAACGAGCACACTTACATAACCAGTATGTATAGGTATTAAACATGAACATTTACAAGTATGTACCTAAATTAAGGGACAACAGGGTTAAACACGTCGGTTCACCTCAAACATTACACTGCAAATACATGTATCATTGATGATGAAAGAAGATGAAAGATAAAGAAAAGCCTATGATAGTTATAAAAATATAATTATATATGAACTACATGTTCATCTAACAATACCGGTCTTGTTAAGTAGCCCCCCCCCCCCCCCCCTAAGGTCTCCCCCCAGAGAACTTACTCTAGTGTGGATCCCCCGGAAACTGGTTCTAGAGAAGGATTTTCCCTACAAAAACTGGCTCTAGAGTAGGATATAGGTTATATAAAGAGTACGATTTCCCCCAGATCAAGCCAATTTTCCCCAATGAAATAATTGCTCCACTTATTTTTTGAGGGGGAGGAGTGTCACATTGCTAAAAGTGTCCCTTCTTCAAAATTATGACTAGATGTATAGAACATACGTATACAAAAATAAACATGGACATTTTAAATTTCATTTTTCTCGCCTTAAGTCACACCATTTTTTAAAATTAAATGAATTGGTGAAACCAGAGGGGGCTATATGTTTCCACTGTGTCTGCCCATCTGTCTGTCTTTTTGTCTATCTGTGTGTCTTAAATGATTTTTCACATTTATTTTTCTAAATGCTTTCTTAAGACATTGTACTGATTTTTGGTTTAGGAGTATATCTTGATGCGTTAAAGTTCAAGTTTCCATTTAGTTTCGCTTCAAATTTTTGTAAAAAATTACGACCTTTTAATTTTTTTTTTCGATTTTCCTCAATGTTTCTCTAAACGTTTGGAGATATTGAGCTTATATTTCAATTTCCAGTTAAATGAATTTTTACGGAATAATGTTATTTCCACTTTTTAGCAAGATAACACCTGCCGGTTTGGGACAATTTTTGCAAATGCAATACACCCAGAATTCTATAAATGTATTGTACAGTGTAATTATAACATGACAAATATGAAAACCCTTATGGACAAATAACACAAACAAACCTTTTTCTTTCACAAGTAAGATGTTTTTGCTAAATTAGATGTTTCTCTCAATTTAGAAATGATATTTATCTTTAGTGAAACAACTTTATGTTTATCCAAGCCAAATAATTTGGCAATATGTTAAAAAATGCAACTTTAGAGTTCAATATGCTTCTTAAAAAGTTTTTAAAATGAATGAAATTTTCCTGCTTTCAATTAACGTTAAGAAAAATCTTACATGGTTAAGTCGGAAAAAACCCACTCATCTACCTTTTAAAAACAGATTGTCGTTTAACATTTTCCCTACGCATATTGTGACTGTGGTTTATGACTCCTTAACGAGGGGGAATCCTACTATGATGAATAAAGAGGGGGAGATCTTACCCTAGACCTTGATCATGTTCTCGAGTAGACGTAATATCCCAGAGTCAAATTTAGTTTTAAAAAAAGCTATAACAGGTGGTGTGAAACACATAAGCTACAACACTAACTAGTGATATGATACATTTGCCAAGAAAATATTTCTACATGTATTGAATTGAAAAGAAGACATATTATTATTGCAAGAAATGACTGCATCTTCTTAATACATTTTAATCATCAATACAGTGAGAAAGTTTGCTCCGTACTTAAAAAATTCATGTTAATATATACTCAATTTATCATAAAATAACCCGTTTTGATTTATCGGCTTTCAAAATATTTCCAACGTATAATAGTATTCTCTTTAGATGTAACAAAAAATATGTCCATTTTTATCCACTTCTGTAAAAAGAACTAGGGCAGCTGCGAGAAATGGGAACCGGCTAAGCTACATCTAAATGTTGTAGATTGGTCTCTAAGATATTTTGCAGGATGTTCACTTAAAAAAAGAGAAAGTATTGAAGATTTTTTACAATGGTTAAAAATGTGTCAAAACCTTTAAATTCAAACAAACACAATCATGTATATAATCTGTGGAAACATTTGTAAAACCTTACTTTGTTTCCAATAAGGGAGACATGTTACAACGCACTTTGAACAATTTCGCACTTTGAAAAAATACTAGTACCGTATAGCCGGTTATTTTGGCGGGGATATAATTTTGGCCTATTTTGGCGATTTATAAAAATTCACCAAAATAAAAACCGCTAAATTTGTAGCCTACACACCTTGCGTTTGTAAATTCCCCATTTTTGAATGGTTACGGCAAATCACCGGTAGAGCTATCACCGGTAAATAAGTCAACAAATAGTTATAAAGAAAGATATAATTATCCATACTGACATTATTTTGATTAAATAAAAATATTTAGTTCTATAAGTTTATCGTTTTTAATTTGGATTTCATCACTGCCAAAACTTTTACTCCAATCGACCCTCAAGTTATAAAGGTGTCATGCTTGCTAAACAATGGGTTCAAATCGTCTGTCATTTATACGGCACACTCATGACCAGTGAAGTTTTTTCAACAATTAATGTTTTAAACTACATGTACTTGTTATAATTAAATAACTGGTATCAATTAATACCTATGTGTGAAAGTAATTGCGCTTGGGATGGTTTGTTTACGTAAACACAGACAGCGCTTGGAATGCATTGTCTGCAAAATGTATATATAAACGGATTTAGCTACGGAAAAAATAAGTTTGTGTCCTACTTTCGTTTTCAATTTAATACAAATATTTTACTTCTTTAGAAATGTTCTTTACATTATTTGTGCAGTTCAAATAAGAGCTACATCTGAATTTCCATATTTGGGGTGTGATTTAACAATAGTATCTGCGTATTTCCGAGGATTTCCCGACACTTTGGCAAGTTTGGGAGGGTGTGCAATCGTAACAAGACCGCATTCTTAACCTGCGACTTAATGGTAATAAATTTGAATTCACCAAAATATTATCCACCAAAATTAATGATATATCTTAACAACCTAAAATCGCCAAATTTGTGTCCCGCCAAAAAAAAACCGGCTATACGGTATTCAAAGTGCGTTAAATTTGGGACCAAATCAACGCACTTTGAAAAAACAAAATTTCTTTTCAAAGTGCTTTGATATCGACCATATTAACGCACTTTGAAAAAAAATATGTATGGCTTGATCAATATTCTTGAAAATCTTAGGTATGATAAATAATTGAACCTGTTTGGATAACTTTTCGGTGATAAGATCATTTCTGGACGAGAAAGAGAGCGATTTTGATTTTTCCATACTTTGAAAATTCTTTCTCTCTTAAATATTTTACTGTACTAATTTTTTTTCTTGTTTGCATGCATCTAATGCAAATTAAAATTTATTGAAAGTTTTCAACGTCACACCAGTTATGCAAATATATTTGGGTGTGGCATAAGCATCAGTATGGGGGGGGGGGGGTGCTAGTCACACAAATGTTTTGAAAGGATATACATAATATAGAAATTAAAAACTGGGCCTTACCTAGGGGGTGTTCCACTTAAAACTTGCTATTTGAGTAAAAAAAAAGGATTGGTCTGAGAGACACATTATTAAAATGTTGATGTACATTCTTGACGCACCTTAATTTTCTTCTTAAAGTACTTCTAGTGTGTCCCAAATTTAACGCAATTTGTAAAAAAAATTCAAACTGCCTTTATTTTGTCCCAATTTTAACGCACTTTGAAGAAAACTTTCAAAGTGCGAAATTTTTCAAAGTGCGTTACCACAGAGGCACAATAACGGTATCACAATCTATTTGTTTCGCTGTATGTCATCTATGCATGTAGGTCTCATATGATCAATTTAGTTGTTTTCAAACCCAATAACAAAGTGTTTTCACTGTATTTTAAATGAGAGTTCTTATTAGAATACTTCGAATCTTTGAGCCATTTTTTTAACATTTGTACGAAAATATTTTTCCCATATATTTTCTCATAAGGATCAAACTCCTTAACCAAATAGTATGGATTTAGATGCTTCAACACCTTTGCAAAAACTCGTTGAGATCATCATAAAGGGCAATTTGAGAGAGAGGGAAGTTAAAGGTGAGATTTTTAGAGATCATTTTTATGACGTTTATATACCCACAATCAATTGAAACGCAATACCCTAATTTTAGGGTTAAAATAATATACGGGATATAACTATGTACCAGAATAGTTAGGACATCTTTAACTTTGCCAAATCAGTTATTACATGTATTTAATAGTTAAATGATTTTCAAACCATAACCGGAAGTTGATTTTTAGCCCTCATAACAGAAAAGAAATTAGTATTTTTAACAAAATTATTGACAATATTTTGGGTTTTTACGGTTTTGTACCTGTTAATAATAGTATTGTACTAAAATTTCGGCAAAAAATCTCCTTTTTTCTTTTCCGAATGTGATGCCTGTATTTCCTCAAAATGACTGTAAGCACGCATTTTCATTGTTAATGCTGAAAATTATCAAAATA
The DNA here is from genome assembly GCF_032062105.1 of Saccostrea cuccullata. NCBI lineage: Eukaryota > Metazoa > Mollusca > Bivalvia > Ostreida > Ostreidae > Saccostrea > Saccostrea cuccullata. The sequence goes on from NW_026922597.1 coordinate 184,221, forward strand.
AAGGATAAAGAGAGCTATAGATGCAAATAAACACTACATAACGACTTATTGGGCTCATGTGTTTCAAAAGCATGAATGACAGTTCCTTGACCGGAAGTCTAAGGGTTACCACACTACGCAAAATTAGAGAAAATTCGACCTTAGTATCTGAAAAAATGCCCAAGAATATTCATTTTGCACAGATAAAGACATTGATAAACTTAATGCATGGTCGAAATCGGGCTGCGTATGTTGTACATGGCGGAAAAGCACGTTTTTTAAAACTAAATGGTCGGAAAGAGGTTTTTAAAAAGTTATCTATTTAAGAGGGCTAAAATCAACTTTCGGTAATGGAATGAAAATCATTCAACCGTTAAATAATTGATTTGGCAAAATCAAAGATGTCCTAACTATTTTGGTACATAGCTATATAACCCGTATATAATTTTCACCTAAAAATTAGGGTGTTGCGTTTCTATTGATTGTAGATATATTTGTAGCTTTTGATAGATTGGAAAAATCGAACATATAATAACTTCAATATAAATCTAAACGATATGACTCAATACTCTACAAAATTATAGTGAGAGATAAACTCTGGCCATGCGGCATATCGCTGGAAGGTGCAATAATGTCTCTTATAAAGTCAGCTTTCATGAAAACCCACGAGAGGGCACACGATCTCTCATGGTCACAAAATATTCTTTCTTTGTGGAAATATCCTGGACATTCCGCTTCAGATCTTGAAGCCATTGCAAGGACTGGAATAAAAGGTAAAAATAACAACATCCAATGTAAGGCATAAGCGAATTAAACTAAGTTTAGAATGCTTGTAATGAATTTTCATAATCTAAAATGATTGAACATAAGTTAAACAAAATTATGTTGGCATTTAAGTTTTTATATATCTATATGTATGTAACCACTATGTATGCAACAACTTTAATTTTATTCAAAGGGTGACAACAGAGTTGTACATGTTACTGCATGCTAGCTTAAGCTATTTCATTGTCATCTGAAGGATGACAACATTTGTCACCTTGCACGTGAGGGAAACATTACGAATTATCACACATCACGCGACATAATTAGATTGACTGTATAATTCTGAAGAATAATAATGTTAATTCCAATGATCTTCCGCACCTTCTACGAGAAAAAAAATGTTTGTTTTGCCATATCAATATATTCCACAATTAGTTAAAAAGTATAGAAAAAAGGAGATTATTCAAGCTAAAAATCCATTTAAACAATACAAATCATGATCAGGAGTACAATAATCACGAATTTCAAAATAAAAAATCAAAGTACAGGTTGGATCAGATGCCACTGGGGAAACCACAGTTCAACTTAAGACACGATCACTTTAACGAAACTGTCTATGTTCTTGTTTCATCAATTTATTTGTCAATTTTGGGTTCGATATGATTCATTACAGAGTAATTTAAGGAATGTCTGTAATTGTTGGCCAAACTGTTCGATATAACCTGGTTTGGGTCAGTTTACGCTTTAAAATCCGCAAAGCGGATTATTACAAAAAAAAAGCGTTAACCGATCCAAACCAGTTTATACTCGAATAAGGCCATGAATTAGAGTCATTTCTTATAATTTTATTTTAAAATAATTTTAACAAATGTGGATGTAAAATCACATTGCTTTTTATGAGTTCAAATTTACCTCTCAATAATGCTACCGTATTAACGGAAGTGATGGAAAGCGAGTGGAAGTTATATCTGATACATAGAGCTAGCATCCATGATGTTTGTTTACATGTGGTAAGATAGAGCTACTGTTAGAAGTTAAAGATACATTTATTAAATCTGGAATTTTCAATGAATCCCGAGGACGAGAAATGATGGGATTGCACGGATACAGATGATCCAGCTGGTTGTCAAGGGGTGTGTCCCTATACCAAACCAGATTATGCAAAATAATTTCCGTTCCTTTTTGGAAATTAACCAATGAGAGGCTACAATACAAACAAAATTAAATTATAATGTTTTATCAAGAGGCTTTGTTGTTAGTAAACAAATAACGTTTCTTCTGGTTAATTATCCAAATATGAAAAATAGATGTATCACATTATGTCGTATCTTTTGTTTCAAGCTCAACAGGGTTCATCGTGTGGTCATTTATGTGAAATCAATAACTTTCGTGGGGTTTAATTTTGGTTGTTTTCAAGGAATTGGGAGACCAATGACAACATGTTAACTTTCATCTGCAATACTAAAAACTTAATATTTTCTAACCATAAAATCAAATTCCCAGAAACCCCCTTTTTAACCTCGAAAATTTGACCCTACGAAAATGTGGGATTTTATAGTAAAAGCAAATAACCGTTGTTAATTGACAATTCGTCGTCGATATATCTAAATACACGTACAAGTAATAGCTTTTTAAAAAGCTTGCCTGAATAATGCCATCAATATCTATAGAACCCATGACTGTAAAAGCATGATAAGTTATAAACGTTTACATAGGGGAGGGGGGTAAATTATTTCACTAAAGTTATGAAGACGGTGCACAAAACATCTTGCTTTCATTTAAAGCTGTTTGCTACTCATCAGAGTAAAAGAAATCGACGTAAAAAATGGAATGTATAGTACATGTACATGCATGTGGATAACAAGTCATTTGAAATATAAATATGAGTATAGTTATGATACATGTATAACATGATATTAAGGTTTTTAAAAACTAAGAAACAAAACAAGAAATTGGGAATCGTTACGGTTATGACTGGCATTCAGAATATGTTAACTAGTTTGTTGGGTATGCCAAAGCATCAACGGTTGTTGGAAACGTGGGATAAATAAAGCCCGATATGCATGAATAACACAACAAACTAGACTACAGGCCTGTAGTCTGCGCGGATTCAAGATGTTTGTTTTTTTCGTGGAGGGGCCGGGTCCACATCAAAATATTTGTACGAGCAAAAAAGAAATAAACTTTCTCAATCCTGAAATGTGAGGGGGCACTTTCTTAAGTCTATTTTCTGCTTTTGTAGGAGGAAAACCTGGAAAGGGGGGATATGATCATATATACACATATTTGGCCAGTTCTTCGTATCAAGAAGTTTTTTTTTCGTTTCGTTATTATTTCCTTTTAAAATGATGTAACTTCTAACTTCTTTCACAAAATTTTATATTCCAAAGCCTGATCGAGATTTTGATATAAAGAATAGACTTTATTGAATTCATGAAGTTTTCATTTTAATAGAATAGTCCAGGAAAAGGGTACAAAGTGATATTTGGCGCGAAATGATTGTAACGCCCCTTACCTAGAAGACAAATGGACTAATCCAGTAGTACAGAAACCCAGAAAAAAGGTCAAACGTGTATGTCCGTATAGGAACTTGCATGAAATAAATAGCTTCATACAAAAAATAATGGAAATCAACACATCAATATATTGTATAAGCAATATGGTAATTTTTCTGCTAACTGTTGTTGTTGAAACGCAGTTAACAAAATCCGATGATAATCAGCATGCACAAAACTTTGCTGGCTAACTGTGACCTGGGAATTCTAACAGATTACTGGAAATATAGTCTCCAATAACCATAAATATATTGCTAATCATGATCAAAAACTCAAATATTTTTTTTTTAATTTATCAAGTTTATAGTAATTGCGAATACAAATGCTTATTGTTTATAACAAAATAATTTTACAAATAACCAATGACAAGGTAAGTAAATAGTAAGGTAAGTAAGTATTGTAGCATAGTACTCGTGAAGTGTCCTCTTCAATATTGTTAATATTTAAGATATCAGATCCACAAAGGACATGCTTTTCTAACTTTATATATCAATCCTGTATTAAATACTCTAAAACAATTTCAAAGCATTATAGAGTAGAAAATGATTTAGCAGGAGAAATTTTCAAAAATATAATATCCGAGCAGTTATTAATTAATCAAGAAAGTATTGAAGTCTATAGGAACAAGCAATTAAAAAAAAAATAAAAACTTAAATACTATTAATAAACAAATTCTATGGTGGAAAGATGTACATTTGTATATATTTATTAGAATTATGACAAGAAATACTTTTTCACCAGATAGACTTTCAAATAAAATTATTGATTAAAAGGAAAGGAAGATAGCTCTTGAAAGACTGGTCAAGGTTAAATAAAATAGGACAGATCTTACATATTGAGATTAAAACATACATGTTATCATATACAGTTAATTCTCGATAAACCGCCACCTTTTGTAATTTAGAAATCATGGCGGTATAACGAATTTGGCGATGAATTGAATTTCCCATCTTCTGGAAAACAAGAAGTGGAGTTACCGTTCTTAGAAATACCTTTTAGCGTTTCTATTCTTATTATTACATGTACATGTATATAAAAACCTATTACTGATTGAAAAACTTCAAGTAATTTTTTTTAATGTTAAAATTCGTTATTTAAAACAAAGTGTGCAGTTATGAAATAAAGACAAGTACAGGTGTGTGCATCTAATCTGCAGGTATTCTATTGAAAAAAAAAATGCTGGGTCGATCGTCATGATATATTGCCGATAATAAGTAAATTAAATTCTTGAATAAATTTATTGTTTATGGCAACATTGTTAATTAAGCGTTCACAATGTATACCGTATATTTATTTTTTCAGCAACCTTTGCGTTGTTTAAATCAGAGATCATCTAAATAATATAGTTATAGTTATCGGCATACTTTAACAACGACCCGCTTTCCTGGCGAAGCCGTGACTAAATGATTTTTATTAAACAGAAAACAAAATTATGAAAACAGTTCATGTTAAAATTATTGTTTATTTTGTTCTTCTTTAATTACTTTAAAATTGCATGTACCTTGTCTGCTTTGCGTACTTTACAACAGGGATAGTGTCAGCCAATTAGCCGCGCTTCACTGACCACACGCACCTGTGGCGGTATATCGAGATAATTGACACTTAAAAATGGACGTTTGTTGTGAAAACAGGGTGGCGGATGGCGGTATGCGAATTTGGCGTTATAAAGAGAATTTTATATAGCAGGAAAAACGTTCTTGGGAAATCATGGCGGTATTGCGAAAATGGCGATGAATCGAATGGCGATAATTCGAGAATTGACTGTATATTTGTTATGCATTTAGATTCATCGCATCTGAGGCTATAATGGATCGGATACCTTACCATCCTACCTGGGTCCACTGTTATAAAACATGCTTAACTCTGAGAATGCTCTCAATTCTGAGAATTTTCTCAAATCCAAACTTCTCAGACTCAGCGGCCGTCATAAAAAGGTTGAGAAAAATAAAAATACCTTAAACTCTTTTATTTTCAATTTCTCAGCTGAGATATTCTCAAGAGTTGAGTTGAGATTTTTTTTTGAGAATTCTCAAAGTTTTATGACGGTGGACCCTAGTCCTTGTTAAGCCCGCGGACACATAGGGCAAGGACTAGACTTCTCAACATTCCTCTTTCTTGAGCATTTATCTCCACTTCTCCTCCAGTTAGTTTGTGGTCCCTCATTTCCTTTCAACAGTCCTTTGCCAAGTGGTCTTTGGCTGACTAGGTTTCCTCTCCCCTTCCGGTGTCCATCTAAGGGCTATTTCGATCATTTTGTTGGCTGGTTTCCTTAACACATGTCCTATCCATCGCCATCTCCGTTTAGTCAACAAAGTTTGTGTATGTCTTCTGCGTTGCCCTTTCATGGAGTTCCACATTGGCAATTTCATTTGCCCAGAAAATCCTCATCATCTGTTGTGTAAACTAGAAAGTCTGCATATGTCTCCTTCTGTCATTCTCCAGCATTTTGACCCATAGAGTAGGACAGACAGGACGCAGTTGTTATACATTCTTTTTTTTTTGTCCTCCCACTTATGTTATTTGTTTTCCATATGTTCTTGAGGCTGATAAAGGCTCCCCTAGCTTTACTTAGTTAGGCCTTTATACCTTTGTCCGCACCCCATCTGATGTTATCTGCCAAGATAGGTAAATTTGTTTGTGTTACTCGGGTCATTTCCACCGACCTGTATTCATGCTGGTTGTTTAGTTTTTTTATGACATAACTTCAGTTTTCTTGATATTGATTTTAAGTCCAATTTTTTTCTACATTACTCTGTAATTTCGATGTTTTACTTTGCATGTGCTTTTCGGACACCATAAGTGAGCAGTAAAGAAAGAGGATCAGTAGAACCTTTACTCAAAACCCGCCAGCGTCTTTATGATTGAGGTTCTGACTCCAATATATAAGATATGAATGTTTAAATTCATTTTGGGTGCTGAAAATAATAAAAATATTCATATTTGCCATATGAATTTAAAGCATTTCCACCTTGGAAAGGGAGCTACATGTATCAATGGGTTAACGCTGGAATACATATTACAGTATTAAATCCCAGTTACTCGCATACACAGTTCTAATAAGAGTCTCACAAAGACAATGTTGTTACCTACTTTGTTTACTAGGAACAGTGCATATTTATCGCGTAATATATTTTATTCCTTTTCACAGATAGTTTATATAATTGTTCATCACTCGTTTAACGCAAGATTTGACATTTAATTCGTGTAATAAATTCTGGCAAATTGTCAAGGTCTTCTTTGTCGTGTATGGCTTTTTGCCTGGCGTAATCTTCCACGTATAATATTTTTTAATTATGACTAAAAAATTAAAAGTTTGAGGTGTTGTTTAAACGTTGCTAAAACATGGAACGGAAAAAGTTCCTTAACAGACATTAGACATTGGAAGCAGTGTTCTTTGTCTAATGCTGTTCATATCATGATTTATATCGTAAATGGGGTTAAATCATGTTTCCTTCGAATGTGTAGCATGTACATACATTGTCAATAAATTACACAGGTATTAGACCTTCATTTCAATTAATGCAATGCTATCAGAATGTTTGTTACGTCAGAGTTTTATACTCTCCACCTTACCTATGCAGTGATGTTAAAATACCACACTGTGTGATGTCATTATGTCAGTGTTTCGATCGCCAGGATACCTAATATGCAGTAAAGTTTAAAGTACCACAATTATGTTGCTGTCTCCAATTTGATTCAGTATCCAAGAGCATGCTCTAAGTATTATGAATTTCAACTCAACTAAGATGTTCTTTTGGGGTTTCATTTATCTCATGAAATGTCAGCAGATTTAAACTATCATTCGGTAGTGTTTCAGCTTACGTTTCTTACTCTATTTATATTATACTTATTTTGACAACAGCTTAATACATTTTTTGCTTGAACCAGACTATTGTACTGTCTTCTCCATTTTCATTAAATTGTTATGATTTTGAAAGAATGTCATTATACACGATACATTTTATTTTCTGTCTTTGCCTTTTTAGTCAGAGCATATTCCATGGAATATTATACTGAAAACTCAGTATGGCATTCAACCAAGCTTTTTATTATTGAAAACGACAAATCAACGAGACATATGGTGTTTGGAATTTTTTCGCGGTGTGGGTCTTCTGAAGGACTGTATAAAATCTACACATCTCACTCTTTCCGCCACGCGGAACATCGGAGTGAAAAAACTTTTTCATATTTAATGCATGATGCTGTAGAAGAAAATTTATTCGAACAATGTTTGGAAAGTATTGGTTGCAAGTACCAAGAAAACTTGGCTGTACCATTAAAGGATTTAAGCTCGTTTGACAGAGATAGAATAAGAGTATCTAATAATATACACAAATTTGAGGTAATGGTTAATTGTTACATCTATAGCCTTTTTTGGGGACGCTCAACGATATATATATCTCCAAAGTCTAGGGCAGAAAAAGATAAGTCCCTCAGTCGTTAAAGGATTTTTAAAATCTTTTGAAAAGGAAACTCCGATGGTTGTAAATTTTCTTTCACGATGCAAATTTTTGAAAGATTCAGAAATAGCTAAAGCTGTTACAGAAGAGATTCAAAGTGCATTCGTTCGTGTATTTCGAACAAAGATCAACATCCTCTTTGTCTACTGTGCTAAAAGCGCAAAAAATGAGATGCAAAATTTTTTGTGGCCAGATATTCTTGTTGTAGTAACTAGAGGAGTAAAGAAGGCGCCTTTCAAACGATTTTGTGGATTTGACGTAGTATTCAGAGATAACGACTTTTATCTATTTAGTGATGAATCAAAGAAGGTGTTGCATCACGAAACGTTGCTTAATAGCATAGACAGTTCAAAATTAATGAATTTACCCTTAGATAATGTATGCACACAGGACTTAATGAGAAAGCACAAAAATATAACATTAGTTTCCTTTTCCAGGGTTCGATCACAAAATTTTGAAAAATGTCATGAAATGCACAGAAAAGACTGTATTGTTATATACTGTTGGGTAAAAGGGTTTATTCCAGTGGGCGAAAAAGCCTTTCCTAAAAAGATAAAAAACATTGATGTTGATGTACGTGAAGGTGCATGCTTCTTTGCTGCTGATGAAAATTTCCTACAGATTGGAAGCAAAATTGGACGACGATATGGTTCCAGTCTTGGAACCTTAGGAGGTTTTGTGAACATAGATTCATCAACAATAGGATGTTTGACTTGTGCACACGTAGTCTGTCCACCTGCTGCTATACAGTCGGAAGATATCGTAAGATTTATCTCCAGCAATCTGATAGAAGTCGAAAATAAAAGTGATTCGGATGTTATAGGCACAGTAGAAAGAGCTGTTTTTAAACACAGTAACTCAAGAGAAGTTAGTGTTGATGCAGCCTTGGTTAAAATATCCCGACAACATCCAGAGAATGGAAGTTTCCTTCTGGAGATAAGCGATGCGCAATTATTGAGTGCAGGTAATTTAAGAAAACGCTAATTCACCTTTTCCACTCCCACATCTCTTGTACACTTATAAATAAATTTAAAAAATACAAATGCATATGATGCTACAGAGAGTGAGATATAGAGAGAGGTTATGTATTAAACTAAATGCACCGTAATACCTTTTTTATTTCTCAAATCTATTTCTTCAGGTTTTTCAGCTTACAATCGACCAGCCTTTACAAATGGGGCCATTATAAAAATTGATTCGACGAATTACAGACGCCCACTTTTAAAGTGTGGTGCAAGCAGTGGACTTACTGTCGGGTATGCACACTGTATAAACGTCCATGCTGCAATCATTAATGACAAAGAGATAGAATTTGAATTTGGAAATTTTAAAGTTCACGGCCAGATAGAAGTTCTGCCAGTTCAAAGACCAGACAAGGAGAACGAGGCTGCCAATAACAAGTTTGCAATTAACGGAGACTCGGGGTCCCTTGTATTCATGATTGAGGAGGACATGCCGCCAGTTCTTAAATGTGTTGGTATGGTAACTGCTGTAACTACATATGGATCTTGCTTGGTGACCCCAATAGATCATGTTCTTCTGGATTTAGGGCTTCCTCTGAATGCATTTTGCAAGTTCGGGAACGAAGATCAGTCTAGATCTGATGTTGAAATCAATGACACTATCGTTGAAAGGATAGTCCGAGATGTAACACAAGCAATTTCTACTAATTTTGATTCTACATTTCAGACAATAAATAGAAGATTAGATGCCCTCGAAGAAAGAAATTCGATGTAACATTGATTACATGCTAAACTTTATTTCTCACAAGATCATTTAAAAAAGGATTTCTTCCAAAAATCAAAACTGGTGGTAACAGAGCAGAACAGAGCTACATGTATATAAGGAGATATATATATATGTATCAATATATTTAATCCATTTTAGACCGATGTCTTTTCATAGTACTGTTTATAAGTTACAACTACTTCAACAGACTACGAGTAAAAATAACGTATATTTTGAAAAATATAACTTTTGAATAATTAATTTAGATAATAGACTTTGCTCGAATTATAAAACTTTCACAGACATAATATTCTATCAATAACACATAAAATAAGTACACTTCATATACAAATCAATGGATAAACAATCTATTGTCTCTTTCTTGTCCTTTAAAAAGGACATGTATATGCTTTGTTCAAGTGTTGCAAGTGGTAAGATGTGACGATGACGAGTTAAATATGAAAGGGGCTTATCAGGAGATTTCTCAGGAAACCGACCAATCACCTGCTGAGCCAAATTGGAGCCATAAAATTCAACACTTTATGTTCCAGGATTCCAGATATAGAATATACAAATCAATATTTTATACTGTGCAGAATAAAACTTCTATAAGTAGTTGCAATTTCCGTTATACACTTAGCAGTATATAATACCTTGCTCCTTACAATATAAAAAGCCAAAGTTTCCTGGTCAAATGAATAATTTAAAAATGAAATATAATATTGAGAGATAATGTGTCAATTTATAACTCTACATTGTCATTTTTTAATGAAAAATGGGACTTACGGAAAAAAATGTTTGAACCCAGTTTACATGTTTTTTTTAAATTTTGTTTAAAAACCAGACTTTTGAGTATTGTTAATTGTTTAATTTTTTTTATAAATGCATTTTATGATTAGTGAACAATTGATGAAGTGAATTCTTTTAAAGCAGCCTCCAATTTCTGACTTTTACATGTCATTTTTCTAGATGCTTCGATGCGACAATTTACTATAATTTTATATATTCTTTGACTTGTAAAATTCTAATGATACACTGTACGTAATTTGCCATAGTATTTTTGAATTTTATCAACATTATTACGCTTTGCATGTTCTAATTTTAAATTTAATTCACTTTGTGATATTTCAAAAAAAAAAAAAAAAATCGTTGAATTGTCTAGGATTTCTTATACATCAGGTTGCATTTCAGATCCTGTTCCTGTCCTGACATTTAAATAACCCGTTAATTTTTTTTTCACTTTTTAACATGGTTAAGTAAATTTTCAAAAACTTAAATGCATATTTCTTGCTAAATTTAGGACTTTCTGGAGGAACTCATTTTAATTCGACATGCTTGGGTGGATGTATGAATGTGTGTAGAAGTGTGAGAGAGAGGGTGTGTGTGTGTGTGTGTGTCTGTGAGGGTGAGAGAGAGAGAGGGTGTGTGTTTGTGAGGGTGAAAGAGAGAGAGAGGGTGTGAGGAAGGGTGTATGTGTAAAGAATCCGTTGGATACTGTTTGTTTATATTTATATGTAATACTGTTTATATGAACAAAGGATAATAAAAATAAAAAAAAAATTATTGAAGAATGATGAATGAGTTCATCATTCAAAAAAGCATTTTTGTATAAATATGGTTCTGGAATAATTTTTTTCGTTTTTAAGGTATACCGGTCCTCAGCCAGGAAGAAAAACTCCTTAGTTTTTAATTATATTCAAAAAGTCTTACACAGGGGAGACAAATTTATGTCGGATTATACAGGGTATCAGATTGCACAAGTGTCGGATTAGACAGTTTTCATATTTAAAGAAATTGTGGTTTATTTTAAAGTTACCAAAGATACCAATGTTGATCAACATGATATGAAATTATAAGTGATAGATGATGTTTTGCATTGTGGAATGATAGGGAAAATCTTTGTTCATTACCTATTGTAAAATGATCCAAATAAATAAAAGAAATTAAAGTATCTTATAGGTATAAACATTGTGCAATTTTTTTCAAAAGCCTTAATACTTATGAATTTAATTTCTATAATGTGTTTGTTGATCAAAGTGGAAGTGGAAAATGAATAGTGAGTGTTTTTATTTGCATTTCCTGAATATTTATTTGAGATTTGCCACTTTTCCCTATATAATATTATTAACTTTACAGAATTCAGAGACATTTTTGTGAACATTATATATAGTAACAGTTTCGAGATTGTAACTCTCCTGCGATAGAGGCGCAAAAAGTATCCATTTCAGCATGGAAGTCTACAGTTTGCTTATGTGTGCAAACGTGCATAAATAAATGAACGATGTCTATGGCTTTTAAAATTTATTTAATGTTATAAAAAGATAAATATGTTAATCAGTGATGCATTTTATGATTTTATCAAGCTCAACAGTGTATATTTATAAATCTACTTTCAATTATAGGGTACTTAAAAACGAAATAAACGTCGTGGTCTTTATAAAAGTAAAATATTTTCTTGATTGTACAAACATTCTCTAAAAAGTTAGTGGGTTTTTTTGAAGTTATAATAAGGGAAAAAATAAATGTGTCATTTAAATTGCCGACATGTAATGATCAGATTTATGTTTACCGTATTTATTAGAGGTCCATATATATCTCTTCCCTCGTCTGAAAAGTTTCACGTCCAGTCGTCCACTGAATTTTCTTTTTTGTTCCGATTTTTTTTTGCTTTAAAAAATGACACCTTTACTTTAATTCGGTTGTTCTCGAGTTGAACAGTGCATCCTTACAATTATATAGTTACGATAAACCAGTATATCGATGATGTGATATATCCAATAATAAATATCTGTCCCACCTGTTTGTTTACGCGGCAACCAAACTCCCCTCCTCAACGAAAGAGCGCACCAAGGGAGATAATCTCGGAACTATATCTGATTTTCAGAACCTAAGGAGCGGAGTACCTTAAATTGTTAATAAATGAATTTATATATTCATCGATCATAATATTTTGATTAAAGGTGAAGCGTCCCTGTTGCAAGAAGATTAATAAGTGAAAGATACACATTTAATGTGCGTAATTAACATATCACCTTAATGTACATTAATATGAAAATGAAAGTTGTTTCCTTCCCAACCAACCAACACTCTAACGCAATGTCTAAAGTACAATTAAAATCTTCATTATAATCAATATATACTAAATTGTTTCAACATGGGACCAATATTTATAAGACCAATACGCATTGCGCAGTATAGTTAAAGTGACAAATAGAAATATCAGTGATTTTTTAAAGATAAAAAAATATATACATAACTAGGGCTAATTGTAACGGGGACCGTTACAGATGTTCCCCAAACGCTCCCCAACTCCCTTTTGGTGCCATATTTCCTTAAGCTCTATTAAATAAGACATACTTTGTGCAATTTAGACTAAAACAACGTTTTCCCAGAAGACTACAAAATATATTTAAATTTTAGCATGACATGCGAGCTCATGTGAATGCATGTGGGTAATGATCATATCATCTTTTCTACACTATGTATATATATTCAAATAGACTTAATATCAAAGCATTTAATCCAGAAGTATTAAAAAATACACTTATTCAAGCATATTTTAATTTCACTCATTTCACGTGCACACACGTGCAAGCATGTGCATGATGACCATACCTTGTTGTAGAGGTCCATTATGTCAATCAATATTCTAAATACCATCCTATTTCGTTGAAAACCAAGGGAGTTATAACCATTTAAAGTTTAAGCCAATCAGATTTCAGCGCACGTGCATGCGTGTGATTTAATGACAATTGTTATATATCGTATTGTAGGATATCTTAATGCATGATTATGTTTTAAATTTCAAAGCATTTCGTAAAAAACGGAAAAGATATTGACATTTTTGTTTCAACCAATTAGAGTGAAGAACACGTGCACGCACGTGCATGACGACCATACCATCTTGTTGGAGTCTATTATGTCTGTCTATGTTCTAAATCCCATCCTGTTTGGTTGAAAAACAAGGGAGTTATAGCCATTTAAAGTTTAAGCCAATCAGATTGCAGCGCACGTGCATGCGCATGTTTTCAGGACAACTGTTATATATCATTTTGTAGGACATCCTAATGCATGACTATGTTTTAAATTTCAAAGCATTTCGTCAAAAATTGAAAAAGAAATTGCGATTTTTGTTTCAGCCAATCACAGCAAAGCACACGTGCACGCACGTGCATGCATGTGCATGACAATTACTCCACCTTGTAGGAGTCCATTATGTTTGTCTATGTTCTATATCCCATACTGATTGGTTGAAAAACAAAGGAGTTATAGCCATTTAAAATTAAAGCCAATCAGATTGCAGTGCACGTGCATGCGCGTGTTTACATGACAATTGTTATATATCATATTGTAGTACATCCTAAAGTATGCCTATGTTTTAAATTTTATAGCATTTCGTCAAAAAACAGCAAAGATATTGAGCTTTTTGTTTCAGCCAATCAGAGCGAAGCGCACGTGCATGCGCGTGAGTTCGTGCTAATTTGACAGTGTCACATTATCTACAGTATTAATATATCTTTATATGATGAGTTTCAAATCATTTCATCGAAAAATGTAAAAGTAATAGCTATATTAAGTATATTAGTCAATTCACTCATTTCACGCGCACGCACGTGCATGCGTATGCGCGCAAAATGACCTTCGTACCACACACCTACACTACACACCTATTAACCCTAAAAAGGTTTTAGGTCAGTTGGGTGAACAGTTTCTGAGAACACTCGCGGACAAAAAAAGTACCGGAGAAGAAATAAGAAAAAAAATAATAATAACTAGTGCTAATTGTAACGGGAACCGTTACAGATGTTCCCCAAACGCTCCCCAACTCCCTTTTGGTGCCATATTCCCTGTAAGCTTCATTAAAAAAGACAATCTATGCATTTTAGACTTTAACAACGTTTTCCCACAAGGATATCAATTATATTCAAATTTTAGCATCGCATGTAAATGCATGTGCGTTATGACCATATCATCTTGTCTACACTATATATATATATCGATATACTATATATTAAAGCATTCAGTCCAAGAGTATAAAAAAAAACACTCATTTAAGTGTATTTTTAATTTCACCTGTTCCCAATGCACGCACGTGCGTGCACGTGCATGATGACCATACCTTCTTGTAGGAGTTTTTTTTTATATTTATCTATGTTCTAAATCCCATCCTGTTTGTTTGGTTGAAAAACAAGGGAGTTATAGCCATTTCAAGTTTCAGCCAATCAGATTGCAGCAAACGTGCATCCGCGTGATTTCATGAATTTTTTTCTATATCATATTGTAGGATATCCTAATGCATGACTATGTTTTAAATTTCAAAGCATTTCGTCAAAAAACAAAGGAGATATAGCCATTTAAAATTTCAGCCAATCAGATTGCAGCACACGTGCATGCGCGTTATTTCTTGAAATGTTTTGTATATCATATTACATGATATCCTTATGTATGACTATGTTTTAAATTTCAAATTATTTTGTCAAGAAACAAAGGAGATATAGCCTTTTAAAGTTTCAGCCAATCAGATTGCAGCACACGTGCATGCACGTTATTTCTTGAAATGTTTTGTATATCATATTACAGTATATCCTAATGTATGACTATTTTCTAAATTTCAAAGCATTTCGTCAAGAAACAAAGGAGATATAGCCTTTTAAAGTTTCAGCCAATCAGATTGAAGCACACGTGCATGCGCGTGATTTCTTGAAAAGTTTTGTATATCATATTACAGGATATCCTAATGTACGATTATGTTTTAAATTTCAAAGTATTTCATCAAGAAACAAAGGAGATATAACCTTTTAAAGTATCAGCCAATCAGATTGCAGCACACGTGCATGCGCGTGATTTCATAATTTTTTTTCCATATCATATTGTAGCATATCCTAATTCATGACTATATTTAAAATTTCAAAGGATTTCGTCAAAAAACAAAAGAGATATTGAGATTTTTGTTTCAGCCAATCAGAGCAAAGCGCACGTGCATGCGCGTGAGTTCCTCCTAATTTGACAGTGTCATATTATTAACACTATTAATATATACTTATGTAATGAGTTTGATAGCATTTCATCAAAAGATGTAAAAGTTATGGCCATATTAAGTATATCAGTCATTTCACTCATTGCACGCGCCCGGCACGTGCATGCGTGTGCGCGCAAAATGACCTTCGTTCCGCACACCTACACTACACACCTATTAACCCTAAAAAGGTTTTAGCTCAGTTGGGTGAACAGTTTCTGAGAACACTCGCGGACAAAAAAAGTACAGGAGAAGAAATAAGAAAAAATAATAACTAGTGCTAATTGTAACGGGAACCGTTACAGATGTTCCCCAAACGCTCCCCAACTCCCTTCTCGTGCCATATTCCCTGTAAGTTTAATTAAAGAAGGCAAAATCTATGCATTTAAGACGTAAACAACGTTTTCCCAAAAGTATACCAAGTATTTCAAATTTAAAGCAATGCAGGCGTGCGCATGTGATTGCATGAGCGTAACAACGATATCATCTGGTATACACTTTTTTACTCATATGCACGTGCACGCACGTGCATAATGACCATACCTTCTTGTAGGAGTCCATTATGTCTGTCTATGTTCTTAATCCCATCCTCTTTGGTTGAAAAACAAGGGAGTTATAGCCATTTAAAGTTTAAGCCAATCAGATTGCAGCGCACGTGCATGCGCATGTTTCCATGACAATTATTATATATCATATTGTAGGACATCTTAAAGTATGCCTATGTTTTAAATTTCAAAGCATTTTGTAAAAAAACAGAAAAGATATTGAGATTTTTGTTTCAGCCAATCAGAGCAAAGCGCACGTGCACGCACGTGCATGCATGTGAATGCTGACCATACCATCTTGTAGGAGTCTTTTATGTCTATCTAAGTTGTAAATCCCATGCTGTTTGGTTGAAAACCAAGGGAGTTATAGTCATTTAAAGTTTCAGCCAATCAGATTGCAGCGCACGTGCATGCGCGTGATTTCATGAAAAATTTTATATATCATATTGTAGTACATCCTAATACATGTTTATGTTGTAAGTTTCAAAGCATTTCATCATAAAACAAAAAAGATATTAAGATTTCTGTTTCAGCCAATCAGAGCAAAGCGCACGTGCATGCGCGTGAGTTCATGCAAATTTGACCATGTCATCTTATGTACACAACTTATATATATTTTTATATAATGAGTTTCAAAACATTTTATCAAAAAATATAAAAGTTACAACCATATTAAATATATCAGTCAGTATACTTATTGCACGCGCCCGCACGTGCATGCGAATGCGCGCAAAATGACCTTCTTTCGGCACATCTACACAACATGCCTACTAACCCTAAAAAGGTTTTAACTTAGTTTGGTGAACAGTTTCTGAGAACTCTTCCGGACAAAAAAGTACCGGAGAAGAAATTAGAAGAAAAAAGAATAATAATAATAACTAGAAACTCTTGTTGCTACAGCAACAAAGAAGGTCTTCCGTTCTCCTCTATTTATCTGCATGAATGAGCTTTTATCTATGTTAAAAAAGGCACATAATATTTAAAATGATTTCAAGAAAACAAACGGCCGGAGGTATAATTTACCACGTTTCTTCACTTTATTTTAGATAATTAAAGTCTTAATAACATGTACAAAAATCACTTTCAATTTTTTTAATTACTTTCTGTGACGACCGGAAGTTACGGCAGACGCATTTTACCCTATATTTGTGGGCCAATCTTCATGGTTTATTATTCATATAAGTTTAGTGTCTTGATTTGTTACAGTTTAAAATATATCGTTATATTATCTTCTCATTTTGAGGGCAAGAAATCACGTGACCGGAAGTAAATTTTTGAAAAGATATTTGAGGTAACTCTAGACATTTCAGTCTGAATAACATGTCCTAAAATCATTTCAACTGCTCTTTTTATAAAAAAAAATATTTATGAGATAGTATGATACTAAATTTATGCAGTTTTTCTTTCATAACGGAAGTTGTCGTTTTTATTTCCAGTGGGACTGACATATTTCAAAACTACAAATAAGATGATATAATGTCTTACTAAGAAAGATTCCATAAGAAAAGTTGATTTTTTTTATTTATTTGTTCACTTCCTGTGACAACCGGAAGTGATGGCGTACAATGTTAACCAAAATGGATTTTCCTACTCATCAAGATCTATCACTCCTATAAGTTTGGTGTCTTAATCTCTTACCGTTTACGAGATCTAGCAATGATAACTTCTCATTTTGAGTTTTTCTTTCATAACGGAAGTTGTCGTTTTTATTTCCAGTGGGACTGACATATATTTCAAAACTACAAATAAGATGATATAATG